>NC_041395.2:343108188-343408188 GCF_900747795.2 Erpetoichthys calabaricus | reverse complement strand
AAGACATACAGTTTAGGTGGATTGACGATTCTCCCTAGTGTGTGCTTGGTGTGTGGGGGTGTGTGTGCATGCCCTGTGATGGGCTGGCGCCTTGCCTGGGATTTGTTTCCTGCCTTGCACCCTGTGTTGGCTGGGATTGGCTCCAGCAGACCCCCATGACCCTGTAGTTAGGATATAGCGGGTTGGATAATGGATGGATGGATAATCAGACACAAAATTGCAGTGAAAAGGCAGAAGGCGAGGCAGATAGTAATGTGCCGCCCTGAAGGGGGCGCATGTGAGCTCAACAGGTGCTCATTGCTGCTGTTCTTCTCTGCAGAGGCGCCAATAAGTTAGCCATCCATCCATCCATCCATCCATCCATCCATCCATCCATCCATCCATCCATCCATCCATCCATCCTCTTCCGCTTATCCGACATCGGGTTGCTGGGGCAGCAGCTTAAGCAGAGATGCCCAGACTTCCCTCTCCCCGGCCACTTCTTCTAGCTCTTCCGGGGGAATTCCGAGGCGTTCCCAGGCCAGCCAAGAGACATAGTCCCTCCAGCGTGTCCTGGGTCTTTCCCGGGCCTCTTCCCAGTTGGACGTGCCCAGAACACCTCACCAGGGAGGCGTCCAGGAGCCACCTCATCTGACTCCTCTCGATGCGGAGGAGCAGTCGCTCTACTCTGAGCCCCTCCTGGATAACTGAGCTTCTCACCCTATCTTTAAGGGAGAGCCCAGACACACTGCGGAGGAAACTCATTTCAGCCGCTTGTATTCGCGATCTCGTTCTTTCGGTCACTACCCATAGCTCATGACCATAGGTGAGGGTAGGAACATAGATCGACTGGTAAATTGAGAGCTTTGCCTTGAGGCTCAGCTCCTTATTCACCACGACAGACCGATGCAGAGCCCGCATTACTGCGGATGCCGCACCGATCCGCCTGTCGATCTCACGCTCCATTCTTCCCTCACTCGTGAACAAGACCCCGAGATACTTGAACTCCTCCACTTGAGGCAGGATCTCGCTCCCAACCCTGAGAGGGCACTCCACCCTTTTCTGGCTGAGGACCATGGTCTCGGATTTGGAGGTGCTGACTCTCATCCCAGCCGCTTCACACTCAGCTGTGAACCGATCCAGAGAGAGCTGAAGATCACGGCCTGATGAAGCAAACAGGACAACATCATCTGCAAAAAGCAGTGACCCAATCCTGAGCCCACCAAACCGGACCCCCTCAACACCCTGGCTGCACCTAGAAATTCTGTCCATAATAGTTAGGAACAGAATCGGTGACAAAGGGCAGCCCTGGCGGAGTCCAACTCTCACTGGAAATGTGTATGAATTTCTGCGGGCAATGTGGTGAAAGCTCTGACACCGGTTGTACAGGGACTGAACAGCTCTTATCAGGGGGTCCGGTACCCCATACGTCAGAGCACCCTCCCCACAGGATTCCCGAGGGACACAGTCGAACGCCTTTTCCAAGTCCAAACCATGTACACTGGTTGGGCAAACTCCCATGCACCCTCCAGGACCCTGCTAAGGGTGTAGAGCTGGTCCATTGTTCCACGACCAGGACGAAAACCACACTGTTCCTCCTGAATCCGAGGTTCGAATATCTGATGGACCCTTCTCTCCAGGAACACCCGAATAGACTTTTCCAGGGAGGCTGAGGAGTGTGATCCCTCTGTAGTTGGAACACACCCTCTGGTCCCCTTTTTTAAAGAGGGGGACCACCACGCCGGTCTACCAATCCAGAGTTAAGCGATATCAGAAAGTCACGTGCACTGCAGCGGTCCGTTTAATTTTATTTTTTGTTCCGACTGACTGCCAAAACGGAAGATTTAAGATTTTTAAAACTAATGGAAAATAAGGAGGACTTTTACAAGAAAGTGATGAAGATTTTCGTGGAGAAGGACAGGAGCACGGACTTCATTTACATATAAAGGTAAGACCATAAACGGTTTTCAATTTTATAAAAAAATGGGATCAGACTAAGATGAAAAACGATCCAATATTTAAAAACTAAAATTATTCTTTTGTTTTTCTTGTTATCCTTTTGTTAAACAGTCTGTATTAAAAGGTTAAAGCATCAGAATTAAAAGCTTTTAAAAACAATTAAATATTTCAAATAAGGTCAAATTTGAAATACAATTTTTTATACACCACTCTGTACTTTCATTTGCATTGAATGAGTATGAATTGTGGAATTGCAACGGCAAATTTAGAACACGTGGAGGGTGAGGAGCTCCGCTGTGTCTCTCACCACTATAAATATAACGTTCTTTCTTAGCCAAATATGCGCCTTACCTGTGTGTGCAAAGAATGCTGATGAGATATGAAACATAAGTCAATGTACAGGCTGCCAACTGAATAGTCAATAAGCGACTCTTTTGGGTTCATATATTTGTAAATCTGACTCTGAAGGGGTCTCACCAGTCTCACCAGCCATGAACCCCACCGCACGTCACTGCGTGAGTCGGAGTCTGCTGTCTGTGAAAGCGCATCACGTGGACACTTACAGTCCATGGCATTACATTCTTCACCAGGATAGATTTACCTGATTTATATAAAATAATTTCTCAACTGAGATCCTCCACCTGCATCCTTGACTCAATACCAACAAATTTTTTCAAAGAAGTATCGGGCGTGCTAGTTGATAGTATTCTTGACATAGTAAACTCATCAGGGGGGTCTTCCCAGACTGTCTTAAGACTGCTGTAGTTAAACCCCTGCTGAAGAAAAATAATCTTGACTCTGCTTTTGAAAATGTTAGGTCTATTTCTAACCTGCCTTTCTTAAGTAAAATTCTAGAGAAGGCAGTCATTACGCAGCTTAATGTCCACCTCAATAAACACGCCATTCTTGATAAGTTTCAGTCGGGTTTCAGAACAAATCACAGTACAGAAACAGCACTTGTTAAAGTAGTCAATGACTTGCGGGTAAATGTGGACAGAGGCCATCTATCTGTTCTCATCCTCTTAGATCTGAGTGCCGCATTTGATACCATTGATCACAATATTCTTAGAAATCGCCTTAGTCAGTAGGTTGGCCTCTCTGGCAGGGTCTTAAATTGGTTTGAGTCCTACCTGGCAGGTAGAAAATTCTTTGTTAGTTGTAGTACTTAAACTTCAAAGACACATGATATTCTATATGGTGTTCCACAAGGCTCTATCCTGAGTCCGCTGCTCTTTTCGATTTACATGCTTCTGTTAGGTCAGATTATCTCGGGGCATAACGTGAGCTACCACAGCTATGCTGATGACACACAACTGTATTTATCAATAGCACCTGATGACCCCGACTCTCTTGATTCACTGACACAATGTTTCACTTGTGTTTCCGAATGGATGAGCAGTAATTTTCTCAAACTAAATATACAGAAAACAGAAATTTTAGTGATTGGCAAAAATGGATATAATGAGTGTATTAGAAATAAACTTGCATTAGGATTAAAAGTCAAGACGGAGGTAAAGAATTTAGGGGTAATTATTGACTCTGACCAGAATTTCCATCCATCCATTTTCTAACCTGCTGAATCTGAACACAGGGTCACGGGTGTCTGCTGGAGCCAATCCCAGCCAACACAGGGCACAAGGCAGGAACCAATCCCGGGCAGGGTGCCAACCCACCGCAGCTGACCAGAATTTTAAATCACATATTAATCAGATTACTAGGACAGCATTTTTTCACTTAAGAAATATAGCAAAAGTTAGACCTCTTATAACATTGCAAGATGCTGAAAAATGAGTTCACGCTTTTGTTTTTAGTCGACTAGATTACTGTAACGCACTTCTCTCAGGACCACCCAAAAAAGACATCAATCGATTGCAACAAGTGCAGAATGCAGCTGCTAGAATTTTAACTCAGAAATGAAAATCTGAGCACATCACCCCAGTCTTAACGTCACTACACTGGTTACCTGTGCCATTTAGAATTGACTTTAAAATACTGCTTATGGTTTACAAAGCCTTCAATAATCTGCTCCATCTTATATTTCGGAATGTCTGACACCTTACACTCCAAATCGTAACCTTAGATCTTCAAATGAGTGTCTGTTTAGAATTCCAAGAGCTAAACTTAAAAGAAGTGGTGAGGCGGGCGGCCTTCTGTTGTTATGCACCTCAAATCCGGAATAGCTGACCATAGAAATTCAACAGGCTAATACGGTGGAGCACTTTAAAACACTGCTGAGAACACATTGTAACGTGGCTTTCTCATAGCTTCATCTTAGTTAAATCCTATTGCTCTGTACTGTATATTCAATTAAGTATCATTATTATTCATGGTGGCTCCACAATCCGTACTAACCCCTACTTTCTCTTCTGTTCTTTTGCCGGTTTTCTGTAGTGGCCGATCTGCACCACCACCACCTGATCAAAGCACCTTGATGTCCCTTCTTTGATGGGTTAAAGGCCAGAAGTCCACATGACCATCATCATCAAGTTCTTCCATGTGAACCCTGAATACCATGAGGACTGATTGACGACATTTATGTTAAGGGGGCTGCGTGGTCTCGTGGCCTTGGAATCCCCTGCAGATTTTCTTTTCTTTTCCAGCCATCTGGAGTTTTTTTGTTTTTTCTGTCCTCCCTGGCCATCAGACCTTACTTTTATTCTATGTTAATTAGTGTTCCCTAATTTTAATTCTTTATTTTGTCTTTTTTCTCTTTCTTCATCATGTAAAGCACTTTGAGCTACATTGTTCGTATGAAAATTTGCTATATAAATAAATGTTGTTGTTGTTGTCACTTCATATTTCTGAATGTGACTTAATGTTGCAAAAATTACAGGGGATTCAGAAAGTCTTCAGTCCCCTCCACTTTCTGCACACTTTATTGTGTTGTCCATCGACGGAGTTTGCCACACTCGGTACCACATAATGACAAAGTGCTTTTCCACTTTCGTAAAACTCCATAAGCAGAATCTCTCATGTTCTGTATGTCAGCATTCTGACGCTGAGCTGCGGCCCTGCAGATTGTGCGCAGGTGTCTTCTATTTGCTTCACTTCTCCTTGAGATTTTTCCAGAACTTGATGGCAGTCCATCTATGTGGAAACCGAATGGATGGGACATAATTTAGAAAGGCAGCCATGTAAACCTGTATAGGAGGAGGAGGAGGGGGGGATGCAACAAACCACCTGGGGCCTCATGTATAAACGGTGCGTACGCACAGAAATGTTGCGTACGAATGTTTCCACGCTCAAATCACGATGTATAAAACCTAAACACGCACATTTCCACAGTACATCATACCCTGGTGTATGCAATTTCTCTGCTCGGTTTTGCAAACTGGCGGCACCCAGCGTCAAAGCAGTGCTACTGTTCCTGTGTGGCCACTCTTTCTTTCTTAGACCCACATTCCTGACGCGGCTTTATAAATACACTGAAACTAACTGCATATTGTTTATTAGTGTAATGCATCTGATTGTAATTAACCTGCAGCAATATAATGGTCCAGGGAATAGCCATAGTATTCCAAATACCATAACTGTTTTAGCGTTGTTACGCTCACTGCATCTTCTTCTTCTTTCAGCTTCTCCCGTTAAGGGTTGCCACAGCAGATCATCTTTTTCCATATTACTCTGACTGCACCACTCGGAGTATTTATATCACTGTATCTGAGTGGGGAATCACAGCAGCAGCTGATCGGAAAGAGAATTATCGGTATACAGTTTCAAGCACACGCTACCTCAGCCACGGCAAAACTTGTCAAAGCCATTCCTGTACGGACCTCGCGTTTCCCAAGAACTATAAACGCACTCAATCAGTCCATCAAGTGCTCCTTGTAGAACTGTTTGTACTTATAAGTACAATTACCTCACTGTAAACTTGCACTACAGTTATAATATTGCACAACCTGCGCCACTTTATAAAGCGTGTATGATGACAATATCATTTTTAAGATGAAATGCAGCAAAATATGTTGCTTAAAGTATACAGATAAAACTTTAACTTCATTTAAATCTGTATTGTTAATAATTAAGCATGTGAGGACACGGTGTCACAGCGCTAGCTAGTTCAAGGATAGCTCCTGTCTTGCGCTGTATTAATGCTGGTGCTGACGCGACACTGGAAGGATAGACGAATAGAATAATTAAACACGTACTACGAAGATATTTTAATGTTCCTTAAAAGTTTTGAATAATTGGCGTTCTAAGCTTACAAATGGCTTCACGTCTATTACAGAGCTGATTGTGTGGCGATTGGGTATTTGGAGAAAGAAAAGTAAGGACAGGAATTGGAGGTTAGTACATTTGAAAGAGACAGTACTTCTGTAATAAATTATTTCATCGAAGGTCGCGCACGGCGCAGCAAGCCTCTTGCGTGAGATATGAACAATCACTGCGCCACCGTGTTCCCATGTTTAATAACATGCTTTAACTCCTATCATCATGAAAAAGATATCACGTATACATCTCAGTATTTTAATTATTCAGAGAGCTGTAATATCACGAATGTCATGGATTCTGTGTCCTGTCGGAGAAAGAGAAAGAGCGGAAGCACGTAGTGATTCACACACATAGAGCTCATAGAAGATCAAACACAGAACAAAGCATTTAACGTGCTACTTTAGTTACGATGGGATTTGAGAAACTAGTAAAATAAACTATTTTAAGATGAAGTTTATGATGTTCTACTTTAATGACAAAATAAACTATGTGATTAAAGTGGAAATTTCAAGATTTAAGTTGACATTTCATGCTTTTTTTCCACTCTGTGCCTATTTTTTTATCTGTACCCAAATAAGCTTTCATTTGACACTCCGACAGTCCACTATGAGTCGCCTTTTCACGCCGACTTTGATATGTGACAACTTCTTTTTTATTTTGGACACTGTGCGACTTTGTGAACTTGAGCTTTCGAGTTTCTCCGACACTGTGTCACTCGATCAACTTTCTTTTGTTGATTATCTCACTGTTTAAACCAATAAATAGTACGTTTTTCCTTTGCCTCCACTTGGTATTCGCTGAAATTCTTATATTTCCCCCCGTGCTTTTCCCCATTGTCTTTTCACAGAAGGCTCTTTATATCGATTTGCATATTCAAAGAGGCATAATTCTGGGAGGAGTTGGGGCGGGACAGAAGGCGCATGCACATGCGTTACTTTTCACGCTGATCGAGATTTATGTAGTAGAAGAACGTGGAAGTTTGCGTACGCACAGATTCCTGCATCTAGATTTTTCTGTGCGTACGCACATTCCCGCTTTTGTGCTTATGCCATGTTATAGTGTGAGTTCTATGCACGGCGTTATACATGAGGCCCCTGGATTGGGACCCGAGTGCAGCGGGTGGCACCTCAGCGCCACCCTGGCACAGTGGGAGCTTTATAGAAGGCCCCACAATCCACACTCCAAATTAAAGCCTTGAAATCCATTAGACTCTGTGTGGACCTCCACGATCAGATTCTGGTGAGGCGTAGGTCAGGGCGAGGAGATAATACCAAACTTGAAACCACTTCCAGGAGCACACTGGCCTCCATAATTGTTAAATGGAAAAAGTTTGGAAATTCAATCTTTAACACAATAAAGTGTGCAGAAAGTGGAGGGGGTCTAAAGCAGCCACACCAACTGCACCTCAGAAGGGGTCATCCACTTGAAGCTAAATGCATTCAGGCCCGGCCAGTACTTGGATGGGAAACCATATTGGAAAAGCTTGAGTTGCTGCTGGAGGTGTTGGTGAGACCATCAGGGGGCGCATACCCTGTGCTCTATACGTGGATCCCAAGGCAGTGACAGGGACACTGTTCTGTAAAAATGGCGCCGTCCTTCAGATGAGAAGTAAAACTGAAGTCCTGACTCTCTGTGCCTATAAAAGATCTCTGAGGCATCTTTCAAAAAGAGAAGGGTGTATCCCGATGTCCTGGCTAAATTGCCCACCATGGCATGGTCATTCTGGCTCTCTAATCATCCCCCGTGTAGTTTGGTTTTGTAAACTCTATGAAATCTACAATTTTCCACAACTGCAGGAGGAGGAAATGTTGAGGGTTGTTGGGGGTATAACTGACAGGAAAGCTGATGTTTACATCCGGTACCAAAAATCCCAAAATGCTGGTACATACCGTTTAAAAATTTAGGTTTTTCATTACATTTCAAGTATCAGTTGTGACACCCGTGCGCTTAGGAGGCAGCCAACAAGCCCTAATTTGAGTGATATACCACAAGGTGAATCGTTAATGAGACCCAAAGAATAAAAATTAAAATTTTTACTTACATCCACCATTTCCAGGTTTCCAAAATGGCAATTCCACATCAGTTCCACTTCCGACTGAAAAAGATGATGTCACTTCTGGTCCTGCCATGTTAACTTCACTTCCAACTCAAAACAATGACGTCACTACCCAGTCCCGCCATGATGACGTCATTTACCGTCCCGGTATGATGACACCGCTTCCTGTCCCGCCATGATGATGTCACTTTCGGTTCCGCCATGATGAAAGCACTTCCAGCTCCTAGCGATGCTGTCACTTCTGGCTCCCAATGATGATCTC
The DNA here is from genome assembly GCF_900747795.2 of Erpetoichthys calabaricus. NCBI lineage: Eukaryota > Metazoa > Chordata > Cladistia > Polypteriformes > Polypteridae > Erpetoichthys > Erpetoichthys calabaricus. Next base: position 343,399,720 of record NC_041395.2, on the reverse strand, counting down.
ATTTCCGGTTCTGGTACGATGACGTCACTTTCTGGTTCCACCACGACAACATCACTTTTCGGTCCCGCCATGATGACATCACTTCCAGCTCCTAGTGATGCTGTCACTTCCGGCTCCAAAATAATGACATCACTTCCAGTCCCGCCATGATGATATCACTTCCAGCACACAGCAGTGATGTCATCTCCTGCCACATCACATCCTGTCTCCATTTTTATGTATAAATACCACCTTCACGATAATTTTTCATATGTCTTGGATAATTTCAAAGTTTGATCATATTTCTCTTCAAGTCCGACAGACATTATACGGGGCAACCACCCCAAGGCTTTGATGTTTTTGGAGTCAAATTATTTCTTATTACCCGTATACTATGCAACCCAAGTATGTATGGATCAATATAATCATTATTGCTGCTATTCATGTCTCTCTGTCACCACTTCATCACCTAACAGCCTTAAATGGCCGAGGTCCGGCTTACTTGTTTGAACTTATCATGACTTACAAACCAGAGCACACGTTAAGATCTCAAGATGCCGGTCTGCTTATGATTCCAAGGATTATTAAAATAACAGTGGGAGGTCAAGCTTTTAGTTACAGGGGAGCTCTAAACTGTGGAGTGGTCTGCCTGCTACTATAAGAGATGCCCCTTCAGTCTCAGCTTTCAAATCCCGGTTGAAGACTCACTACTTCAGTTTAGCACACCCTGACTAAAGCTGCTGATTATCTGTACAGACTGCATCTCTGTTGTTAGTCATTAGCACTAAAACATAAGTAACATGACAGTTAGAATTTGTTACTAACCCTCACCTGTTCTGTTTCTCTTCTCAGTACTCAAATGTGGCACTTGGTGCCACGGCCCACCTGCCAAGTTGTTTTGCCTGCCTACAGTAAAGTCATCCCTGATGGAGGATCACAGGAATCGTCAGATAAGAAGGGTCCTTTCATTGGATTGGCTGGCCCAGCTGTGGAATAGCCAATAGGAGGAGGCAGCTTGATGGCCGAGGTGTACAGTTTGCATACCAGGAGAAGGTGGGAGCGGAGGATGCCATCATCTACATGCTACACCAATCCCTCTCCCACTTGGACAGAGGCAGTGGTGCAGTAAGAATTATGTTTCTGGACTTCTCTTCCAACCTCTGCTCCTTACGGACAAGCTGACAGAGATGGGATTAGATTCATACCTGGTGACATGGATTGTGGACTATTTTACAGACAGACCTCAGTATGTGTGTCTCGGGAACTGGAGGTCTGACATTGTGGTCAGCAACACAGGAGCGCCGCAGGGGACTGTACTTTCTCCGGTCCTGTTCAGCCAACATATATTGGACTTCCAATACAACTCGGAGTCCTGCCACGTGCAAAAGTTCACTGATGACACTGCTATCGTGGGCTGCATCAGGAGTGGGCAGGAGGAGGAGTATAGGAACCTAATCAAGGACTTTGTTAAATGGTGTGACTCAAACCACCTACACCTGAACACCAGCAAAACCAAGGAGCTGGTGGTGGATTTTAGGAGGACCAGCATAAAGAAGAGGGACGCCTCACGCCTGGACAAACTGGTGAGGAAGGCAGGCTTTATTGTAGGCACGGAGCTGGACAGTCTGACATCTGTGGCAGAGCGACGGGCGCTGAGCAGACTCCTGTCAATCATGGAGAATCTACTGCATCCACTGAACAGGATCATCTGCAGACAGAGGAGCAGCTTCAGCGACAGACTGCTGTCACCGTCCTGCTCCACTGACAGACTGAGGAGATCGTTCCTCCACCACACTATACGACTCTTCAATTCCACCCAGGGCGGTAAACGTTAACATTATACAAAGTTATTGTCTGTTATACCTGCCTGGCACTCTCCACCTTGCACTTCTTAACTTGCACTGTGTTTTTTTCACTCTTTAAATAATATTGTTTTTATCAGTATGCTGCTGCTGGAGTGTGGGAATTTCCCCGTGGAATTAATAAAGTTTATCTATCTATCTATCTATCTATCTATCTATCTATCTATCTATCTATCTATCTATCTATCTATCTATCTATCTATCTATCTATCTATCTATCTATCTATCTATCTATCTATCTATCTTAGATAGATACATAAATCGATTGAAAGGCACTATATAATAAGATAGATAGATAGATAGATAGATAGATAGATAGATAGATAGATAGATAGATAGATAGATAGATAGATAGATAGATAGATAGATAGATAGATTATTTTCTGAATGTTTTCTGGCCCACCGACGTGCTCTCTAGACTATTGTGCGAGAGCTTGGACTGGTTGCCATCATCAGTGGTCAGTGGATTACTTTGATAACATATTCACAGATTGACGGCTGTCATGGTGGTCCTACTCTCCCAGTGCACTGTAACACGGTGGCCTCACTCAGTAATTGATGATGCTCTCATCTGCCATGTCTACTGTAATTAAATGGCCGATTATTTGAGAAGTTCACAAGCTGTTAGTCACTCAGACAGGCAGAGGATTTATGCCCGAAATCTTTGAGGCTCTTAAATGTCACGAGGAGTGAAGCCATCATTTATTTCTTGATGTCGTTCAGCCGGACTGCCACTCATTATCGGTTGAGGATGGCGCAGATTCCTCTCAATTTGTGTCCTGACAGGCTCAGCAAAGTGAAGTCTCTGTGGTTTGGATGAAGAGCCTCCACTGAGGTTGTCCTGCAGGCTCAGCTCTGTCCTGTAAGTCGGCTGCGGTGTGTTGATTTATCCCCATTATCGTGTATTTTTTTTTTTTAATTCAGAGAAAGAAAACACAAATCTGAATTCCTAAATTGGGTGGCATGTTGGCTCAGTGTTTAGCCACACATCTCCAGAGTCCTGGTTTTGAGTCCTGGCCTGCATCTTTGTTGCTGGTCTTTTGTGTTATTAAAGCCCCCTTTTTCATTGTGTTGCTTTGTCTTTTGTGTTCAGGGTTTGCTTTTATGCGCCCCCTACAGTTTGGATCAGGAAATGCAGAATGTGAGAATCGAAACCGGGAGCCGTGGTGATGTGAGGCGGCTGACACAACAATTTCTTTTATAAATTGATTTTATTTTTTCTTTTTAATAATGAGCTCTCTGCTTGTGAAAACAAGATTCGATCATTTAAAATTATGTTTTGCTCTTTCTCCCCTGGTGGAGAACACAATCTGGCAGGAAAATCATGGATGGGCTTTTACAGTCGCAATATGGTGTCTTTGCCCATTTGGTGCCCCCCTGCCTGATCACCCAGACTCTTCAAGCAGAACAAATCTAAAGTGTTCTCTTTTTTTTTTTTTAACTCAGTGTGATGGGATTTGTAAATGTGCCGGCTGTGTGATGGTGCATGTCAGCCAGACATTGAGGCTGAAGCCGAGGAACATTCAGCATTAAGTAAGAAGAGCCTAGAATATTAAAGAAAACAACAAAAGAAAGTGGCATACAAATTCAGGTGGGTTCCAAAACTTGGTTAACTGGTTTGACAGGTGGACCTTCTTTGAACTGTCCAGTCACTTCACCACAAGTTGATTATTTCATACTGTGGATTAGTAATAATAATAATAATAAATTTATATAGCACTGTTCTCACTGCTCAAACCTCTCAGACAGAGTGGAGCCACTTCATCCACCACCAATGTGTGGCACCCACCTGGATGAAGTGACAGCAGCCATTTTTGCTCCCATAGACTCACCAATACAATTATTATTATTATTATTATTATTATTATTATTTTATATAGCCCAAAACACACAAGGAGAGCCACAGTGGGCTTTTTAACAGACCCTGCCTTTTGATAGCCCCCTAGCCTTGACACTCTAAGACAGGGGTGTCAAACTCCAGGCCTGGAGGGCTGCAGTGGGTGAAGGTTTTCATTCTAACCATTTTCATAATAAGTGACCAGTTTTCACTGCTAATTAACTTCTTTTCTTTAGCCCTGTTTTTAAGGATTACCCTGAATTGATTATTTTCTTCATTAAATGACAGCCAAACAGAAATAAGACGTGAAACGAGCCATCAGATTATCAGTTAAACTGGGGATTCAAACTCCAACCAATTTCATTCCAACCAGTTTCTTAATGAGATGCTGATTCTCGCTGTTAATTGAACCCATCATTTAATTCCACGGTTTGTTGCCGCTCTCATTCTGCCACAGCAGACATTTCCAAAACTGTTGATTTTCTGTTTTACTGAGACCTTCACCTTTCTTTATTTTCAGCTATTATGTGATGGGCACAGGCTAGCTGGTCATGTGGCTGCTTGTTTTGTGTTTCATTATTGTTTGACTGCTAATTAAGGACAAAGAAACAACTAAGGGGTCTGAGTCACATCAATTAAAACAAAGGCAAAAGAAGTTAATTAGCAGCAAAAACTGATCACTAATTAAAGAGATGGTTATAATGAAAACTAGCAGCCACTGCGACCCTCCAGGACCTGAGTAAGAGACCCCTGTTCTAAGAAGACAAGGAAAAACTCCCAGAAAATAAAAAAAATGGAAGAAACTTTGGGAAAAGGCGATTTGAGAGAGACCCCTATCCAGGTAGGTTGGGCATGCAGTGAGTGTCAAAAAAGGGGGTCAATACAATACAATACACAGAACAGAACACAAATAATCATCAATAATATATAATAGTGCAATAGAAATATTACAAGTACAGAGCAAAATTCAACAGTAGATGATATCACATAATAGGATTTGGATTTATTTAGAGTCTTGTAGATAGATAGATAAATAAGAAATTCACTATAAGATAGATAGATAGATAGATAGATAGATAGATAGATAGATAGATAGATAGAGTGAAGGCACTATATGATAGATAGATAGATAGATAGATAGATAGATAGATAGATAGATAGATAGATAGATAGATAGATAGATAGAGTGAAGGCACTATATGATAGATAGATAGATAGATAGATAGATAGATAGATAGATAGATAGATAGATAGATAGATAGATAGATAGATAGAGTGAAGGCACTATATGATAGATAGATAGATAGATAGATAGATAGAGTGAAGGCACTATATAATAAGATAGATAGATAGAGTGAAGGCACTATATGATAGATAGATAGATAGATAGATAGATAGATAGATAGATAGATAGATAGATAGATAGATAGATAGAGTGAAGGCACTATATAATAAGATAGATAGATAGATAGAGTGAAGGCACTATATAATAAGATAGATAGATAGATAGAGTGAAGGCACTATATGATAGATAGATAGATAGATAGATAGATAGATAGATAGATAGATAGATAGATAGATAGATAGATAGAGTGAAGGCACTATATGATAGATAGATAGATAGATAGATAGATAGAGTGAAGGCACTATATGATAGATAGATAGATAGAGTGAAGGCACTATATGATAGATAGATAGATAGATAGATATAATGGTAAGGCGCTATATAATAGATAGATAGATAGATAGATAGATAGATAGATAGATAGATAGATAGAGTGAGTGAAGGCACTATATGATAGATAGATAGATAGATAGATAGATAGATAGATAGATAGATAGATAGATAGAGTGAAGGCACTATATGATAGATAGATAGATAGATAGATAGAGTGAGTGAAGGCACTATATGATAGATAGATAGATAGATAGATAGATAGATAGATAGATAGATAGATAGATAGATAGATAGAGTGAAGGCACTATATGATAGATAGATAGATAGAGTGAAAGGCACTATATGATAGATAGATAGATAGATAGATAGATAGATAGATAGATAGATAGATAGAGTGAAAGGCACTACTGTATGTAATAAGAGATAGATAGAACTTTATTTATTTTACAGAAGCCCTTTAAATAAATAAATTCATAAATAGGTAGATAAGTAGGTAAATAAAGAAATACATAAATCAGAAAACGGAAAAGCAGTCCGATATACGGAGTTCCTGCCTACAGGCTGCTTGCTGCGGGTCATCCCAAACTGCGCCGCGGTGGACTCAGGCTGCGCTCTTCTTGCAGGGACGGACTCTGCGGCTCTCATCTCAGGTCTAGAGGGGCATCGGGCGGTTTGAACTGCAGGCGGTTGTTAAGGCAACCACAGCAATGCAAATGTCACAGTGGGGACGTAAAGATGCGACGAGCTGTACATGAGAGCCGAGTAATGAGCACAACTTGACAGCCGCAACCCCGAACTGCGCGCCTCTCGTTTATGGATCTCAGACGGACGCCTTTTGAAGAGCGGCGAGGGAGAAATAATCGTTTTGATTTTTGGACCGATGTCACTTTTGTTTGTGGGGTGTGATAATAAACTGTATAGCAGCCAAGACACCTTGTGACTCATACCCTCTTTTTTCAGAATTAGAATAAACTTTACACGTTTGCTTTTATAGAAAATGGAAAGAAAAGCTGCAACACAAACAGGGACATGCAGCACAAGAGTTGGACTTGAAGACGACACGGTGGGAATTTGGGAACACTGACAGGGGCTGCTTTGTCCAAATTTAGTAACTGCACAGGTGTCAGTCACGGCTTGGGCATAAAACAGTAGTGCTGACCCCAAACAGAGAGGGGTCCTTCAGTTTAGCCTGAGGTTGACGTGGCGCTTCAAGTAGGTGCTCAGAGCCACACCTGCAGGAACATCTTGGGCCACAAGGGAGCGCTATAGTCAGGAGTCCTCAGGAATTCCCTAAAGACCTCCTGAGCCTGCTGTATGTCCAGCAGCCTTTTCACAGTAACAGTTCCTGTTTGTGGTTACAACCTGCGTTTGTTCCCCGTCTTATATTCATTTTGCCATTTTTTGTGCCTTCTTTTTATTTTAAATTGTTATTTTCCATATATTAATTATAATTATGCATTTTTGTTAAGATTCTGTTTGTTTATTATTTAGTATGTATTGTGCTTCCACTTACAGTAGTACCTTGTGTTTTGTGGATGAGACTCCACCACTTAACCCCCCGCCCTCACACCACCCAGGTGGCGAGACCACCACTGAAGGAGCACCCTCGGCCAATCTATATCTTTTGCAGGTCTGGGAGGCTGGTCTTTCAGTGCATCATTGATACTTGAACCTGGACCACTGCTGTGGTGAGACCATAATGCCAACATCTGTGCTATGCCCACCAAGCTGATTTTAAGAATTAACCCCACATGGGCGGAGTCTAGACAGGAAATTGAACCCGGACCACTGCTCTAGTGAGGCTGTAACACTAGGCCTTGTGTCACCCCCTCCAAGTTGATTTTTTTTTAATTAACTCCACAAGGACAGTATTTAGACTGGGAACTTAACCCAGATCTCTGCTATGGTGATGCCATGATACTAACCACTTTGCCATGCCCACCAAGCTCATTTTTAGAATTATCTCCACTCAGGCTGAGTTTAAATGGGAAATGGAGCCTGAATCACTGTAGTGGTGAGGCCGTAACAATAAGCAGTGTGCCATCCCTTCAAGCTGTTATTCAAATGGGTGCCACCTGGCCATTGTTTGGACTGGGAATTGAACCCAAGCTCTACTGGCAGCGAGGCTGTGACAATAACTAGTGTGCCACCCCTTCAAGCTGTTATTCAAATGGGCACCACCTGGGCATTATTTGGACTGGGAATTGAACCCGAGCTCTTATGGTGGCAAGGCCGTAACACTAACCAGTTTGCCACCTCTTCAAGCTGTTATTCAAATGGGTTCCACATTGGCATTGTTTGGAGTGGGAATTGAACCTGAGCTCTACTGGTGGCGAGGCTTTGACAATAACTAGTGTGCCACCCCTTCAAGCTGTTACTTAAATGGGTGCCACCTGGGCATTGTTTGGACTAGGTAGTGAACCGGAGCTCCTGTGGTGGCGGGGCCATAACAATAACAAGTGTGCCACCCCCTCCAATCTGATCTTTAAAGTGGACACCACCTATGCAGTGTCTAGTCCAGGAATTGCACCCGGGTCAGTCCAACAATAAAGCTGTAACCCTAACCCTTGTGTCACCACTCCAAGTTACTGTAAATTTTAGAATGAATGCCACATGGGCAAGCTGTTTTTCAAATGAACACCACATGGGCATTGTTTGGACTGCAATTTGAACCCGAGCTCCTATAGTGGTGAGGCCATAATAATAACCAGTGTGCCACCCTTTCAAGCTGTTATTCAAATGGGCACCACATGGGCATTGTTTGGACTGGGAATTGAACCCAAGCTCCTGTAGTGGCAAAGCCGTAACAATAACCACTGTGCCACCCTTTCAAGTTGTTATTCAAATGGGTGCCACATGGGCATTGTTTGGAGTGGGATTTGAACCCGAGCTCCTAAAGAGTCGAAGCTGTAATAATAACCACTGTGCCACCCTTTCAAGCTGTTATTCAAATGGGTGCCACATGGGCACTGTTTGGAGTGGGATTTGAACCCGAGCTCCAATAGAGGCCAAGCTGTAATAATAAGCACTGTGCCACCCTTTCCAAGCTGATTTTTACAATGAACACCACATGGGCAGCGTGTGACTGGAAGTTGAACCTGTAACACTGATCACTGTCCCACCCTTCCAAAACCATTGTTGTTAGAATTTGCCCCTAAGTACAGTATGTTGTGAGGGTCGCTGTTTCCACTTCATGGATGAGACTGTAATGCTTCTGACAGTTCTGAAAAGGGTGGCATAGGGTTCAAACTATGGGCCTGGGTCTGCTCATGTTCTCCCTGTGTCCCTGTGGGTTTATGCCTTGCCAGTTTGTTTAACTTGCCCGGTGTGTGTGTGTTCTGCCATGGATTGGCGCCCCCTCCTGGCTCGGTTCCTCTCCCAGATTTTATTAAGTGGCTTGGACAATAAATGTATGGATATGAAAACAGCAAAGAAAAGGTTTCAAAAAAGACCAACTCCGGAACAGCAGGGTGGGCACATTGGCGAGCTTTAATTTGGGTGACGGTGACAGGTGAAGATTAAAGAACTGGGCTGGGAACAAGAAATGGAGTCGAGTTACCCTGACAGAAATTACAGGACGTCATGGATGACTGCGGACAAGAGCGGAATCAGCAGGTATACGCAGGGTAACCATAGCTACCAGGGATTATGGTATGGAAATCAAAAAAAAAAACAAAAAACAAGCAGGAGTCTCTAGGAGACGGGCACAGCAGTGGAAGGGGAGCCGGTAAAACGTTTCAGGTGTCTGACCGGAGAAGGGAAATCCATCCATCCAGTTTGACTGATGCGCTCGGCCTTGAACAGGCGGAACTGATTGGTATATAAACTAATATAGCGCCTTGACATAGTGCACAACTTATAAAGATTGTGTTAGGATTCAAGTTCAAAGCGTCCATGCTCTTTTTATTTGAGCATGGGCAGTTGATTCAAAGTGAGTGCATTTCTATATAGTGCCTTTCCTTAGTGAGTGCTAATGCAGGACTCTTTACAGTGTATTTGTGTAAAAACTGCAATCTGAGGACTGGCGGGTGACGTGACCTGCTTAGAGTCATATGCTGACAGTGCTGGGGATTGAACTGTATGGACACCAGGGGGCGCTCCATCTCCCCAAAACCCAATCCAGATAGATACAGGGCAAAAATTAGAAGCACAAAGATCCATTTATTGTGCGGGGAAACTCTTCCCAAAGCGTTTCCCACCACCACGGCCACAAGTACAATACAGCACAATCCATCCATCCATCCATTATCCAACCCACTATATCCTAACTACAGGGTCATGGGGGTCTGCTAGAGCCAATCCCAGCCAACACAGGGCACATGGCAGGAAACAAACCCCGGGCAGGGTGCCAGCCCACCGCAGATACAGCGCAATTTGAATTCTTTATTCTTCTTTTTCTCTCTCTGTCTCTTGGTCTCTGCCTGCTCCTCTCCACCCAGCAAGCTTCATCCACCTTTCACCAGGCCGGCAAGTTCTCTGATACTGGCCAACCCGGAAGTGCTTCTGCTATTCCACCCATGTGGTCAGCAAGCAGGTGGAAACCCCATGCCATATGACTCCTCAGTCTCTGCAATGGTGGCACCCACAATACCCAACAGGGCTGAGGTAAAGAACTCCAAGTCCCATGATGCTCTCTGGGAATCTGGGCCACTGCTGCAACCTAAGGGAGTTGCCATCTAGTGTTCTGCAGGAGGCAGTGCCCTAAAGAAGTCGCCTTCCCCTTTTTCTTCTGTCCCTTGGGCATCCCGGCCAGGTTGGGCTGCCAGCCATCCCCTAGAACTGGTAACTTTATCATTTTATATAGCTCCTTTTTCCAATCGACAGCGTAAAAGGTACATCATAGGACAAGTAAAAAAAAAAGTTCCCATGCTCCTGTAATGTGAGCTCCCTTGAAGTCTCTTGTGAGGTAATGGTGGGCAGAGAGCTGCCATCCTTAAGGCTATAGACATCTAGAGATTTCCTCACAGGCTCGATTGAGGTGTTTGATAACTCACTGGGGCAAGGGTAGTGGTGGTGGTGGGGGCCACTGTTGCTAACATTCTCTTCTCCTTCTCTCCCCGCAGCTATAAGGAACCACCCCGTGAAGGAGAATAAGCTCCGCCCCTTCCGGGCCCTTGAAGGAGGCGCCTTTTAAGATCACAGCGACCCACCAGACGGAGCTCCAGTGAAACGGACCCTCATTTCTGGTGGCCGATAAGCCCAATAGTTATTATTTATATCTCGATCAAGGCTTGGTAGTATAACGCCAAGAGATGACGAGACGACCTGGTTGGCGTCTTCATTTTTATCCTTCCCGGTCACAGGAGCCTATATAAAGTCTTAGCCCCCCCCCCCCCCCCCCCCTTTATTGTCACCCAGCATTGAATGGCTTTTTTGACGTTGATCAACAGAAAGAGCTGACAAGATGAATTCCAAATCTCTAGGCTCTTGACCGAGTGTGGCGTTGAACATTCAGCTAACTGTCACCACATTTGCCCGTTATGTACCAACATAGGGGCTTCTGCCAACATCTTCTGGGTTGTCCATCCACTTCTCTGCCTCGTCTCCTTTTATCCTGGACCATTCCTTTGCCGGATCATCTTATCTGAATGGCATCTCCAGAGCATATTAGCTTCCTCCTTGTTATTACCACGGGGACGTCTTCAGTGTTACCGGATCTCTTTGTCGGTGTTATGGTCCAAGAATGAAATCCTCAGAATGGTTCCTCATCTACACTTCTTGGATTTTTTTTGCTGTAGTTCTTCTAGCAGGTTCCGGGATTCATGTGCATAGAGAAAGACTGAAAGGACCAGAAAATGTAATCGTTTAACACCAGTCATTGATCAATGAGAGAGCGCACAGGATATTTTAGGCAATAGAAGAACAAATTGTTTTGTATCTCAGCAGAAAGGTTCATGGAAGACTCTGAAGTCAGCTGGAAGAAGGCCCTGTAGTGTGATGAGACCAAAATGGCCATTAGACTAAACACCGTATTACATCAAAAGCATGAGAATGGTGATGACAGCTACCAGATAATGGGGATGTCTGTCTGCAGCAGGATCTGGAAGTGAGTGATGAATGCAGCAAAATATGAGGAAACCCCAGACATGTTCTTGCAAGGAAAAAGACAACGAGCCCCAACATAAATCCAAATGGCTTCTAAACAACATGTGATTTGGTTGATCTCCTGCCATTCTCCTCTGCAGGTCCTCTCTGGTTCTATCAGATAGGATGGAAACCCTCAGTCAGCAGCCATTTTCAGGTCTCTCCATTGGATTCAAGTCTGAGCCACTCAAGATCATTCTAGGAGTGTTTCCCAAGCCACTCCTGTGTGGTCTTTGCTTTGTCCCATTGGAAGATGAACCTTCCCAGTGGGAGGTCCCGAGTGTTTTTAGCAGATTTTTTTTATTAAACGTATCTCTGTGCTTTGCTCTGTTCAGCTTTCCCTCGACCCAGTTTGGTCTCCCTGTCCCTGATGCTGCCACCACCATATTCCACTGTTGGAAAGGAATTGCACAGATGATGAGCACTTCCTGGTGTCTTCCCAGATTGAGACCATATATACTGCTCAAAAAAGTTAAAGGGCCACTTTGAAAACACATTAGATCTCAATGGGGAAAAAAATCCTGCTGGCTATCTCTACTGCTATGGACTGATGTGGTGATGTGTGAGGAACGAGAGGATGGAAATGAAAATGATCAACCAACAGAGGGACACCCTGAAAATCAGAGAGAAAAAATGATGCTGCAGGAAGGTGAGTTCATTTGGCCTAAATTTCATTGCAGCAACTCCAAATCGTCCTCAGTAGTTTGTATGACACCCCCCCATGTCTGACAATATCCTAATAAGATGACGGATGGTGTCCTGGGGGATCTCCTCCCAGATCTGGACCAGGCCATCACTGAGCTCCTGGACAGGCTGAGGCGTTATATGCACCGAAACATAATGTCCAACCCAGAGGTGTTCTATTGGATTGAGGTCAGGCGAGTGAGCGTGGGGGGTGGGGGAGATTGGGTGGCAGTCAATGGTATCAATTCCTTCATCCTCTTGCCACATGATGCTGGGCATTATCATGCACCAGGAGGAACCAGCATAGGGTCTGACAGTGGGTCCAAGGATTTCATCTTGATACCTAATGGCAGTCAAGATGCTGTTGTGTAGCCTGTAGAGGTCTGTGCATCCCTCCATGGATATGCCTCCCCAGATATACCATCACTGACCCACCACCAAACCGGTCATGCTGAACGATGTTACAGGCAGCACAATGTTCTCCACGGCTTCTTCAGACCCTTTCACGTCTGTCACATGTGCTCAAGGTGAACCTGCTCTCATCTGTGAAAAGCACAGGGTGCCCGCCAGTGGTGGACCTGCCAATTCTGGTATTCTATGGCAAATGCCAATCGAGCTCCACGGTGCCCACTAGAGGACATCGGGCCCTCAGGCCACCCTCATGAAGTCTGTTTCTGATTGTTTGCTCACAGACATTCACACCAGTGGCCTGCCTGCCTGCTGGAGGTCATTCTGTAGGCTCTGCCAGTGCTCATCCTCTTCCTCCTTGACCAGAGGAGGAGATACTGGTGGGTCCTGCTGATGGGTTAAGGACCTTCTATGATGGGCCCTGTCCAGCTCCCCAAGAGTAACTACCTGTCTGTCTCCTGGAATCTCCTCCATGCCCTTTAGACTGTGCTGGGAGACACAGCAAACCTTCTGGCAATGCCACGTATTGATGTGCCATCCTGGAGAAGTTGGACTACCTGTGCCACCTCTGTAGGGTCCAGGTATGGCCTCATTCCACCAGTAGTGACACTGACCGTAGCCAAATACAAAATGAGTGACAAAACAGATGAGGAGGGAAAAATGTCCAACCAGTTGCTTAATCAGGCGCCGGGTCTTGTTGTTAATTAAACTCATAAATTAATTCCATAGCTTGTTGCTGCTCTCATTGTGCAAAAACAGGTCACCAATTAAGAAAACAGTGGCCCCCTTAGGACTGGAGTTGGGGGACTGCCTTGGGGTATCTAAAAGTGTTGCAGTGATGCTTACCATTGTGGACGTTTGCTTCTCTCATTTCCACACACATTGCCTGGAGCTCAGCCACAGTGACCATCATGATGGCGCTCACCCCTCTTTTTCCTTGATTGCTCAGGATGCTCAGCTTGGTCGTTCCAATCGTCTTCCATTTAAAAATCATGGAGGCTGCTGTGGATTTGGGAAACCTTCACCACTGCAGACATTTTCTTGTGTGCCAACACAATCCTGACTCTGAGCTCTGCAGGCAGTTCCTATTGGACCTCACGGCTTAGTTTTCTTCACCTGGCGGACCTTCTTATAAGCAGGTGTGAGCCTTTCAAATCGGTCCAGCCAATTGAATTGACCACAGGTGGACTCCGAATATCTCAACGGTGTCAGTGGAATAGAAACGCAAAAGAGCATGAATACAGTAGTTGTGACAATGAGATACTTCAAGTTGGCTGGATAGTCAGGTCTAGAAAGACTCATGATGGCACCAAACTTACTCCATTGAAGAATTTTAGAGACCACCACTGTGCTCCTGAGAACCTTCAGCAGTTTTGCGCAGCTCTGCGCCTCGATACAATCTATTGGACTGTATTGACTGGTTTTCTTCACCTGGTGGACCCTCTATAGACATCTGTGTGCGTTTCCTAATTAGGTCAAATCAAAGGAATTGACCACAGGTGGACCCCAAACAACGTGTGGAAACATCTCAGTGATGATCAATAGAAGGTGATGCACCTGAGCCAAATTTCACGTGTCACAACAAAGGGTTTGAATGTTTATGTCCATGTGATGTTTCCATTTTTTTCTTGTCTTCAATACATTTGCAAACAAATCCTGGTTTCGCTTTGTCATTCTGGGGTATTGAGTGTGGCCTGCTGATGGGAGAAAAAATGAATGTAAATGATTTGAGCACAGGGTTGCTTCACAAGAAATTGGGAAACAAGTGAAGGAGTCGTAAGACTTTGGGAAGGCGCAATTTAATGCGAGAGTGGGCACAGGCAGTTTAAGGGACTCCTTCAGGGTCCTGCAGAGATGCAACTGGCAGCCTTGGGGCATAAAGTCCAAAGCTTTAGCCATTAAACTGTGCTGCCTGCTGATTCAAGGCGCTATACATCCATACCTTCATCTTCCAAACCTACTTATGCAGAGCTGGAGCCAGTCCTAGCAAGGTACTCGGCCACAAGGCAGGAGAAATCCCATCACAGTGTGAACATACACACTCACAAACAAGACCCCCGCAGGCCCTTGGGTGACTTAGCAAATAACAGATAGAAGGTTACGCTTTTAACAATGCAGTGCGAGGACACCCAGATGTTTAATGCTGGGAGATATTTCCCACTCTCACTTTTAATTCGAGTCCAGCTTGGTCATTTTTCATTGAATTTGAGTTGGTGACAGACCCCTTTGCCATTACAGGTCCCTTGGGTGCACCCTGATGGTAGATCCATATCAGCATACCAGGGCCACGTTAGCATTGCCAAACCACTTACATGTATTTGGAGTGTCTGTAGGAAAACAGAGAGGAAAAACACAAGGACATGGGGAGAACATGCAAACTCCACGTGTGGAACACCATGGACGTAAATCCGGGTGTCTTCTTATTGTGACGCCCTACGTGGCACTATACACACACAGTCTGATTATTTCCATATAAACTCCATACAGTTCTGCTTCTGCTGAATTGCAAGCAGTAAATTATTTCATAAAGACCTCTGAAGGCCCTATCAGTCCCCACGCTGTTCCTTCCCTGACGTTTCTTCTTGTCCGCACTGCGCTCTCCAGCGCTGCTCTCTTCACGCAGGGGCGGCTCTAGGCTCGTGACAGCCCTGGGCAGAGAAAGAATTGGTGGCCCCTTCACCCGCCAATGTCAATATGGTATCTTATGCACGGCAGATGGCCACGTCCGTTGCGGACACTGCATAGCCGCCTCGTGCTCACGATGAGCGAATGTCTTATGCCCCCTATCCGACCAGATATTCATTATGACTATTACGTTAACACTAATACTTTATTAAAAGTAGGTGAAGCATTAACTTGTAAGATGACTTGCCCACTAGCTTCGCTTCTATATACGCGTGTCCGTAACTTGAAAACCAAGTGGCGGCCCGTGATATTCTCATTACGGCAGAACGTTATAATACTACAGTGCATCCAGAAAGAATTCACAGCGCTTCATCACTTTTTCCACATTTTGTTATGTTACAGCCTTATTCCAAAATGGATTAAATTCATTTTTTTCCTCAGAATTCTACACACAACACCCCATAATGACAACGTGAAAAAAAGTTTACTTGAGATTTTTGCAAATTTATTAAAAATAAAAAAACTGAGAAATCCCATGTCCATAAGTATTCACAGCCTTTGCTCAATACTTTGTCGATGCACCTTTGGCAGCAATTCCAGCCTCAAGTCTTGTTGAATATGATGGCACAAGCTTGGCACACCTATCCTTGGCCAGTTTCGCCCATTCCTCTTTGCAGCACCTCTCAAGCTCCATCAGGTTAGATGGGAAGCGTCGGTGCACAGCCATTTTAAGATCTCTCCAGAGATGTTCAATCGGATTCAAGTCTGGGCTCTGGCTGGGCCACTCAAGGACATTCACAGAGTTGTCCTGAAGCCACTCCTTTGATATCTTGGCTGTGTGCTTAGGGTCGTTGTCCTGCTGAAAGATGAACCGTTGCCCCAGTCTGAGGTCAAGAGCGCTCTGGAGCAGGTTTTCATCCAGGATGTCTCTGTACATTGCTGCAGTCATCTTTCCCTTTATCCTGACTAGTCTCCCAGTCCCCACAGCATGATGCTGCCACCACCATGCTTCACTGTAGGGATAATAATAATTCATTACATTTATATAGCGCTTTTCTCAGTACTCAAAGCGCTATCCACACAGGGAGGAACCGGGAAGCGAACCCACAATCTTCCACAGTCTCCTTACTGCAAAGCAGCAGCACTACCACTGTGCCACCTGTGAGGATGGTATTGGCCTGGTGATGAGCGGTGCCTGGTTTCCTCCAAACATGACACCTGGCATTCACACCAAAGAGTTCAATCTATGTCTCATCAGACCAGAGAATTTTCTTTCTCATGGTCTGAGAGTCCTTCAGGTGCCTTTTGGCAAACTCCAGGCAGGCTGCCATGTGCCTTTTACTAAGGAGTGGCTTCCGTCTGGCCACTCTACCATACAGGCCTGATTGGTGGATTGCTGCAGAGATGGTTGTCCTTCTGAAAGGTTCTCCTCTCTCCACAGAGGACCTCTGGAGCTCTGACAGAGTGACCATCGGGTTCTTGGTCACCTCCCTGACTAAGGCCCTTCTCCCCCGATCGCTCAGTTTAGATGGCCGGCCAGCTCTAGGAAGAGTCCCGGTGATTTCAAACTTCTTCCACTTATGGATGATGGAGGCCACTGTGCTCATTGGGACCTTCAAAGCAGCAGAAATTTTTCTGTAACCTTCCCCAGATTTGTGCCTCGAGACAATCCTGTCTTGGAGGTCTACAGACAATTCCTTTGACTTCATGCTTGGTTTGTGCTCTGACATAAACTGTCAACTGTGGGACCTTCTATAGACAGGTGTGTGCCTTTCCAAATCATGTCCAGTCAACTGAATTTACCACAGGTGGACTCCAATGAAGCTGCAGAAACATCTCAAGGATGATCAGGGGAAACAGGAGGCACCTGAGCTCAATTTTGAGCTTCATGGCAAAGGCTGTGAATACTTTTGTGCATGTGCTTTCTCAATTTTTATATTTTTAATAAATTTGCAAAAGCCTCAAGTAAACTTTTTTTCACGTTGTCATTATGGGGTGTTGTGTGGAGAATTCTGAGGAAAAAAATGAATTTAATCCATTTTGGAATAAGGCTGTAACATAACAAAATGTGGAAAAAGTGATGTGCTGTGAATACTTTCCAGATGCACTGTAGATGCGCGTGTACGTAACTTGAAAACGAATTGGCAGCCCATGATATTCTCATTACGGCAGAACGTTATGATACTACATACAGCTTACTGCTCCGACTCTAGCGACATTAGTAAATACAGCGTACTAATTAACAAGAAACGCAATGTTTTTCGGCCACATTGCCATCAGCTGTGTCGTTATTTTCTCTTTCTGTTTTATATTCAATATATATTGATTTGGCGGCCCTGTGCACATACTGTACCTAAGGCCGCTCCTGCTTCACTCTTCTAGTTGCGTTTCATTTTTTTTTTCCAGTTCTCCAAAAGAACTTCTCCATTTTCATCCTTCTATAAATAGGCTTTCTTTAATTAGAGGCGTCCCTCGTTTTTCACGTTCCTCAGTCACGGCGCTTGGCAGCTCTAAAAGCCCCGTTTTTAGAATCTCATACGTTTGCTGCCGGCGCGGAGCGGGAGGCGACACTCCGAGGGCGGACTGGTGATGGGGCGACAGCCCTTTGATGAAAGAGCTGATGACCTACGTGCCGTTTGTCATTTCCATGGAGTTGTGTTGATCTGTGAAATATAAACCCTTTTTTAATGACGCGGCGGAGCAATCGGATTCACGGTGTTTGGCGATACAAGAACATTGGTGTTTGTCTTAGTCTTAGCTGTCACGCCGGAGCTCGAGAAGATAAAGGATGTTTGTTCTCGGAGTTTATCGCTCTGCTCATATTACGCTAGTGGGCAGGAGCCGAGAGCGCCGCAGCAATCCACGGATAACAAGAAGAGTGAGACGGCTGCAGTAAGAATGGCAGACGCCAGGGGGCAGCACTCCGATTATTCAGTCACAGACTCAAACCACTGAAAACACTAAAGAAAAAAAAAATATTACTAAAGCCACGAGCAGATGGCAAATACGAGCTTCAAACTGGGAAATAACACGCGAGCGCCATTTGAAGTGGTAGCTCCCAATATGTTGTTCCTACCTCGCTCGGATGCTTGCGGTGATAGACTCCAGCTTCCCGACGACCCTGCTCAGGGTAAGCGGGTTTGGAAAATGGATGAATGAATGGTACTGGAATTCACAGAGATGTGAGGTATTGCTGAAAACTCACTTCTTTTCACAATATATAATAAAAAGACCAAACGAGTCAGCCTGAACAGACGTTTTTGCCATTGAATTGTATTTAGAGCAGTTGCGTCAGGGTTGGCGGGGTCATTAGAGACTTTAGCTCCTGATGTTTTTTTTTGCTCTATCCTGTTTAACTTAGCCCCTGCTCTTGGACTTTATACATTGGACAGACAATAACAAAACACATGATATATATTGGACTAGTTGTGCTACCCGTCTAAGCCAGATTGAAATCGAAATAATCAACATGGACATTTGCAGTGCACCATCAATTGGAATGTATTTTGTAATGTGCGTAATATTAAAATGCATTGCATTTGCCATTCCACCGGATTGGCACAACACAAACATTTTTAGTAATAAAATTTATTGCATTTGTCATTGTAACAGATGTCTTCACAGACCTTTATAGTAATAAAATGCATTACATTCCTCATTGCAAACGATGGTGCATCACAACCATTTGTAGTAATAAAATGCATCGCATTTGTCATTCCAACAAATGGCACAGTACAAGCATTTGTAGATATAAAATGCATCATAGTTGTGATTTTAACAGATGATACATCACAAACATTTGTAGAAATGAAAAATGTTGGATTTTTCATTCCAACAGATGGCGCATTACGAACATTTGTAGTAATATAATGCATTGCATTTGACATTCCAGCAGATGGTGCATCACAGAGATTTGCAATATTAACATACTTTGTGTTTGTCATTCCAATAGATAATGCATCACAAACAATTCTAGAGATCAAATACATTGCATTTGTCATTCCAACAGATGGTAAATCACAGAAATTTAGAGTAATAAAATATTATTACATTCTTTGTTCTAGTAGAGGGTGCATTTCAAACATTTGTACAAATCAAAAATGTTGAATTTTCATTCCTACAGATGCTGCATTACAAACATTTGTAGTAATAAAATGCATTGCATTTGACATTCCAGCAGATGGTGCATCAAAGACATTTGCAATATTAACCATCCATCCATCCATTATCCAACCCGCTATATCCTAACTACTGGGTTAAGGGGGTCTGCTGGAGCCAATCTCAGCCAGCACAGGGCACAAGGCAGGAAACAAACCCCAGGTATCGTGCCAGCCCACCGCAGTGCAATATTAGCATGCTTTGTATTTGTCATTCCAATAGATAACCCATCACAAACAATTATAGAAATCAAATACATTGCATTTATCATTCCAACAGATGGCACATCACTGGAATTTAGACTAATATAATATTACAGTCTTCATTCTAGAAGAGGGCACATCACAAACATTTGTAGTAATTAAATGCATTGCATTTGCCATTCCAAAACATAGCACATCAACATTTTAGTAATAAAATGTATTGCATTCGTCATTGTAACAGATGAATTCACAGACATTTATAGTAATAAAATACATTACATTCCTCATTCCACATGATGGTGCATTGCATTTGTCATTCTAACAGATGGCACATCACAAACATTTGTAGTAATCAAATACATTGCACTTGTCTTTCCAAAAGATGGTGCATCACAAACATCTGTGTTAAAACAATACATTGAATTGTTCATTCCAACAGATGGTGCATCAAAAATATTAGCACTGCTTTTATCAATCCCATACTAAATGGTGTATAATAGAGTCACAACAACCGGAGAAACACAAAGATACACAGACACACAAATAAACACTTGTCCTTTATTGAGGTAGATCAGCTGATTTCTGTCTGGCAATTACTCTCCATTGATTGCATTCAGAGTTAACTTTTGCACTACAACATCTACTGTATTTTAATGTATTTCTTAAGAGCTAGTTCTAAGGTGGGCGGCATGGTGGTGCAGTGGGTAGTGCTGCTGCCTCGCAGTTAGGAGACACGGGTTCGCTTCCTGGGTCCTCTTTGCGTGGAGTTTGCATGTTCTCCCCGTGTCTGCGTGGGTTTCCTCCCACAGTCCAAAGACATGCAGGTTAGGTGCACGATCCTAAATTGTCCCTAGTGTGTGCTTGATGTGTGTGTGTGCGCGCCCTGCTGTGGGCTTGCGCCCTTCCTGGGGTTTGTTTCCTGCCTTGCGCCCTGTGTTGGCTGATCCCCGTGACCCTGTAGTTAGGATATAGCGGGGTGGGTGGATGGATAGTTCTAGGTGCATACTTCCCACTGTTCAAAATGCACTTTCAAAAATTCCCACTAGGGGGTGATATACTTCCAGACCCCATCTACATAATATAGCAAGTGCAAGATCTTTATATGATAGATAGATAGATAGAGAGATAGATAAAAAATCCTCTGCAGCATGAGAAGCTCCGTGGAGCATGAAAAGGAATTTCCTGAGAAGGCATGGCAATCCAAGGCAAATATAAATGAAAGAATCAAAAAAGAACAAAACGGACCTTAAACATGAATTTAAATCCTAGGCCGGTTAGTAAACTCCACAGTATTTTGTAATACATGTAGCAATAAAGTACATTACATTTTTCATTCCAACAGATGGTGCATCACAAACATTAGCACTACTTTTATGAATCCCATATCCAATTGCATATAACAGACATAGCAACCAGATAGATTCACAGATACACAGAAACAGACACTTCTGTTAAGGTTGATAAGCTTATTTCTGTCTTTCCGGCAGTTACTCCCATTAGGATTTATTCAGCATTAACATTTGAAGTGCAATCCGTTCATCCAGTTACCATGTCTTGGTTATATGCCACTAGCTGTGCTACCCATCTAAGACGGGTTGAAATCAAAATAATCAATGTAGACGTCAGCATTAATGTTTCCAATTGCCTATGTCTCTGTTATATGCCATCTGGTATGGGATTCGTAAAAGCTGTGCTACTGTTTGTGATGCACCATCTATTGGATAACAGAGACATAGTCGCCGGAAGGACAAACAGATACACAATCACAGGGACACTTTTAAGGTGGTTAGACGTCTCAAAATTTCAAGTGGGGACCTGGAAACTAACCACCTTTTGATTTTATATTTGAGTCATCCAAGTAAGACTGCGTGCGGAAATCACAGAGGGGGCTAAGACCCTGATCTCTGCAAATCCTAACGACGCTTCTGATTCAAAGTGCCGCGATACACGCACAATGCGTTTGTTTGCTTTTTTTATTTTGACATCAAATCTCTTTTTTGCGCCAGCCAAACAGCAAACTGAAAGCGCCCCCAACCCCCTCCTGTTTCTTCCAAATGCCATCTGAAAATTCACGTGAACACAACGGAGTAAGGAGGCGAGACGTCACAAGTGAGGGCTTTGGAAAATTCTAGTCATCACGTGCACAACCAGGAAAATGCAAGAGGACTGTGACCACTAGGCGGCAGCACCGTCGTCTTTCAACAAGACGTTGCTTTTTTTCAGATCGTCTTTCACAAAACGATTACTTTAGAAAATCTACGTCTTCAAGTGTTCTGATTCTACTGCGTATTCGTATGCTCTGTGGGAGCTGCCAGATATTCCGTGTGATGGTGTCAAGGTACTGATTTGATAAAACAACGGAGGCCGACTGGACCATTAGAGAACTGGGTGCCTAAGATGCGTTAGGATGAAGAAATGAGAAGAGATGGAGGTTCATTGGAGGGAAGAGGCAGCATGGTAGACGAGGAAGAATCATTCATTTTTATTCATGATGCATATCCACGTACAGTGGCGTAGCTCGAGTTCGCGCCACTCGGGGCGGGGCGGGGCTTCAATTTACCACTCTCCAACGAATCTGAATATGTTAACTTATTTAAATAGAAAATTAAAATGACGTATTGAGAAAAATTAAGATACATTTTGCATAGATTTATTTATATATAGAGAAACAGCAATATTTTTCCACATATAGTTATTTATAAGCATCAACTAGACAAGAATATAGTACAAACGCACTGATAAGCCGTGTTCTGATTATTAGTTTAATATAATTACGCTGCGAAAACCAGAACCGTTATGGTGTACAAGTGATAAGTGGGGATGAGCAAGAACGCATTCGGATTGATAACGAAACGAAATTATACATTGTGAATGAGTTGTTTATCTTCCTAGAAATTATTATCGGTGTAATGTTTCTGTTTATTTTTGTTATTGCCTCATAAATTTCAACTGCCGTGTCTGATGCTGTCACAGAAGGACCGTCTGAAAATGGTTTTTGAAGCATTTGTGGATGAAAATCAGAGAATTTGACTTTTTTTTCATTCATGGGTGATATTTTTCCAGCTGCTTACACGTGAAGTGTTCTGAGCCTTTTGGCCAATAATGCCGCCCCCAAAAATGTGCCGCCCCCTCCGCCCGCCCCTAGCTACGCCACAAGGAGTCGGTGCCTTTGAGCTCTATCAGACACTAGTTATTATAAACCGTTACTAATCCTACTCTATTCCCTTTGTCTTCTCGGTGTCTTCAAACACTTAGTTATGGCAAGCTGTTCTTCTCCCCATTCAAAAGTCATCTGATATACTGGGAGCCTTGGTAACATCGGACGGAAACATTCTGTTCAGAGTCCACTGTGAAGTGGCCAGCAGGGGGCGGGCGGCCAGTTCTCCGAGGTCTTCAGGACTCTGACCGTGTCTGGCTTCGTTAGTTCGAACTGGCCGTGGACTTCCACAGTTTTAATTTCTCTGGCGATGCTTCCGGCTGGTGTTTTGTTCTCATACTTTCTATAGTTACAACAATTAATTAATGGACATATAGTGATGGTTTTCATTTATGTTAATCAGTTTCTGCTTTATGTGTTTGTGTGTTTAAACAAATCTGTGCCTTTAAGTGTACTAATTCTTAATCAAGTAAATACATTTTCGCTTGCATTTTACTTGTCACAGCGCTCTAAGCCTGCACTTAGTGAAGAGCGCTACACCAAAATAAACGGAATTGAACTGAATTAGCCAGGAACGCTTGCTCGTCAGAGAGCGCGCACACACGCACGCGCGCTCACAAGCCCGCGCGCTCGCAGACGACAGGTCAGCTAAGAGTTAGCGATTAGCATAATGCACGTGAATCTGCAAAAATAACCGGGCTACAGACAGAACGTGCAAACGCCATACGATGTCGTGATATGAACACATGAGGAAGCTGAGCCAACCCCTGTGTTACCTTGATGTCGATAAAGGCAATCGAGAACAAAATACACATTCATCTCCTAACCCTCTCAATCATGACGGGTTAGCATCAGGAGGATGCAAGGCAGGAGCCAGCCGTGGACAGGGCGCCATTCCATTGCAGGGCATGCTGCCTTGCGCTCGATGCTTGCTGGGTTAAGGCCCCACTTTCGCTATAATGCTACTCAGGATAAGTGGGTTTAAAAATGAATGGAAGGATGAATAGATGGTATAACTTAGAGTTAAAAATGAAAATAGCAAGCGTGTCTTTTGGATAAGAAAGAAAAGAGGTGGTCTGTGGGGGGACACAAATAGGACAACTGCACCACCCAGTTGCCATATAGAAAATTACATTTGTTTCTATAGGCGTGAAAAAAAAGAAGTCTACACCATCAGGAGAATAGCAGGTAGTGCACATAAAATAATTGTGCTAAAATCCATTTTCTGAATCAGTCCATTACTGACACTAAATTTCTGTTTCAAATGTTAATCCAGAAGTGCTCAGTGCCCTTAAGGACCCCCACAAAGAAGAACTGAACCGACTCACGCCCACCCTGTCAAAACCAGCCACCCAGGTGAATCTGACACTCCAGTGGATTCCTGTATACTGTGGAGTGTATGGAAAAGAGACAGCTGACAGGCTGGCTAACAAGGGTGGCCATGTGGACCAGGACAAGACAGGGGTCTTGTATGGTAAGGAAAAAGACCCTGGCAAAAAAGAAATGACAACAGCAGCAGCCAAACTTTGACCAGTTTGACAATGCAGTGCATTCTTCATGACATATGTTTGCTATGCGCCATCAGTTGGAATGACAAATGCAATCCATTTTATTACTACAAATGTTTGTGATATGCCATTTGTTGGAATGACAAACGCTTTTCATACCTCTGTTATATACATTTTAGAATGAGATTTGTGGAAGCAGTGTTAATGTTTGTGATGAACCATATGTTGGGATAGGAAATGCAATGAATTTTATTACTGTAAAATGTGTGTGATGTGCCATCTGTTGGAATGGCAAATGCAATGAATTTTATTACTACAAATGCTTGTGATGTACAATCTGTTGGAATGACAAATGCAATACATACCTCTGTTATACCAATTTTAGAATAATATTTATAGAAGCAGTGTTCATGCTTGTGATGCACCATCTGTTGGGATAGCAAATGCAATTAATTTTATGACTACAAATGTTTGTGATGTGCCATTTGTTGGAATGACAAATGCTGTACATACCTCTGTTATATACATTTTAGAATGAGATTTGTGGAAGCAGTGTTAATGTTTGTGATGAAACATATGTTGGGATAGGAAATGCAATGAATTTTATTACTATAAAATGTGTGTGATGTGCCATCTGTTGGAATGGCAAATGCAATACATGTCTCTGTTGTATGAATTTTGGAATGAGACTAGTAGAAACAGTGTTATAATCGGTGATGCACCATCTGTTGGAATGAAAAATACAATGCATTTCATGACTACAAATGCTTGTGATGTACAATCTGTTGGAATGATAAAAGTAATGCATTTCTCTGTTACATGAATTTAGGTGTGACATTCGTAGATGCAGTGTTAATGTTTGTGATGTGTCATCTGTTGGAATGACAAATGCAATACATACAGTACCTCCGTTGTATGAATTTTAGAATGAGATTTGTAGAAGTAGTGTTAATGTTTGTGATTCACCATCTGTTGGAATGAAAAATGCAATTAATTTTATTACTACAAATGCTTGTGATGTACAATCTGTTGGAATGACAAATGCTATACATACCTCTGTTGTATCAATTTTAGAATGAGATTTATAGAAGCAGTGTTCATGCTTGTGATGCACCATCTGTTGGGATAGCAAATGCAATTAATTTTATGACTACAAATGCTGGTGATGTGCCATTTGTTGGAATGACAAATGCTATACATACCTCTGTCATATACATTTTAGAATGAGATTTGTGGAAGCAGTGTTAATGTTTGTGATGAACCATATGTTGGGATAGGAAATGCAATGAATTTTATTACTATAAAATGTTTGTGATGTACCATCTGTTAGAATGGCAAATGCAATACATGTCTCTGTTGTATGAATTTTGGAATGAGACTAGTAGAAACAGTGTTAATATTTGTGATGCACCATGTGTTGGAATGAAAAATACAATGCATTTCATGACTACAAATGCTTGTGATGTGCAATCTGTTGGAATGACAAAGGTAATGCATTTCTCTTTTACATTAATTTAGGTGTGACATTCATGGATGCAGTGTTAATGTTTGTGATGCACCATCTGTTGGAATGAAAAATGCAATTAATTTTATAACTACAAATGCTTGTGATGTACAATCTGTTTAAATGACAAATGTAATACATACCTCTGTTATATCAATTTTAGAATGAGATTTATAGAAGCATTGTTCATGCTTGTGATGCACTATCTGTTGGGATAGCAAATGCAATTAATTTTATGACTACAAATGTTTGTGATGTGCCATTTGTTGGAATGACAAATGCTATACATACCTCTGTTATATACATTTTAGAATGAGATTTGTGGAAGCAGTGTTAATGTTTGTGATGAACCATATGTTGGGATAGGAAATGCAATGAATTTTATTACTATAAAATGTTTGTGATATACCATCTGTAGGAATGGCAAATGCAATACATGTCTCAGTTGTATGAATTTTGGAATGAGACTAGTAGAAACTAGGTTAATATTTGTGATGCACCATTTGTTGGAATGAAAAATACAATGCATTTCATGACTACAAATGCTTGTGATGTGCAATCTGTTGGAATGACAAAAGTAATGCATTTCTCTGTTACATGAATTTAGGTGTGACATTCGTAGATGCAGTGTTAATGTTTGTGATGTGTCATCTGTTGGAATGACAAATGCAATACATACAGTACCTCCGTTGTATGAATTTTACAATGAGATTTGTAGAAGTAGTGTTAATGTTTGTGATGCACCATCTGTTGGAATGAAAAATGCAATTAATTTTATTACTACAAATGCTTGTGATGTACAATCTGTTGGAATGACAAATGCAATACATACCTCTGTTATACCAATTTTAGAATGATATTTATAGAAGCAGTGTTCATGCTTGTGATGCACCATCTGTTGGGATAGCAAATGCAATTAATTTTATTACTACAAATGTTTGTGATGTGCCATCTGTTGGAATGACAAGTGTGATACATGTGTCTCTGTTATATGAATGTTGGTGTGAGATTCACAGAAGCAGTGTTAATGTTTGTGATGTGTCATCTGTTAGAATGACAGAGACCTAGCAAAAGGACGGACATGCAGATACACAGACACATCAACACGTGTCCTTTTATTAACGTGGATTGAATTTTAAACTCCACAAACTGATTTTTTCATTTTGTAATATTTATTTATTAAAGTTCTGCAATGCAGTTTGTTTTGGACAGTGATGGATTGCTTAAATAAAGAGCACTTTGCACATTTGCACCAATCATGTTGTTCTGTGTTATCATTCACCCTAATCCATCTCAATACATGACCATCGATGCCCGGGTACAAGAGAAGGTAATGCGATCTGCCAACAACCAGTTCATCAAATACACTTGAATGGAAACAAAAACATTTACTATTGTGACAAGAACAACACTTAGACATCATAAAGATTTGGGGCAGCCACCCGTATAATGTGTCTTGGCTGCAAAAAGGTATTTTTAAAAGTTGTGAGTAGTTCACTTGACTGAGTCCAAAACAGAAATGCAATATTGATTCAAGATTGTGGCTTTAAAGGCCAACGTAGGAAGTGATGTCATTTGGAGGCCAGAAGTGAAAGTGACATCATCAGAGGTGGGACCGTAAGTGACATCATCAGAGGCAGGGGCAGAAAGTAATATCATTAAAGGCGGGACCTGAAGTGACATCATCAATGGCCCTCATAGCGGAAGTGATGTCATCAAAGGTGCCAGAACCTTGTGGGATTTCCTGAGAATGGTCTGCAAGGGATCGAGAAAGACAGTTAGTGCACCCTGCAGCCCCCTGGTCAGGCATGGAATTGCCATTACTCAGGCCTTTTAGTTGACCACTACTTGCACGTGTGTGCCACTATTATACAGTCATTCCTATTATCTCTTTAAGGCTCTGCTGCCATTATGATGTAATCATTTTCTTGGGTCCCAGCATGGCACTGATTTTCCTATTTGGCTCGTCAGATTAAAATAAAACCCTGCTCTAAAGGAAAAACTGAGAATTACTACCTTTATACAAAAAAAAATTAATTTTTATACAGTCATATGAAAAAGTTTGGGACCCCCTCTCAGACTGCATGATTGACTCTCCTTTCAACAATAAAGATAACAGTGGTATGACTTTCATTTCCTAGGAACATCTGAGTACTGCGGTGTGATTTTTAGTGATGCAGTATTTAGTTGTATGAAATTAAATCAAATGTGAAAAACTGGCTGTGCACAAATGTGGGTCACCTTGTCATTGTGCGGATTTGAATGCCTGTCACTGCTCAATGCTGATTAGTGCGATGAGCTCATTAAGCCTTGAACTTCATAGACCAGTGTGTCCATCATGAGATATAAAGGTATTTAAGGTGGTCAATTACAAGTTGGGCTTCCTTCCCTTTGACTCTCCTCTGAAGAATGTCAGCATGGGATCCTCAAAGCAACTCTCCAAAGATCTGAAAACAAGGATTGTTGAGTCTCCTGGTTTAGGGGAAGGCTACAAAAAGCCATCTCAGAGGTTTAAACTGTCAGTTTCTGTAACTGTAAGGAATGGAATCAGGAAATGGAAGGCCACAGGCACAGTTGCTGTTAAACCAGCAGGTCTGGCAGGCCAAGAAAAATACAGGAGCGGCATATGAGCAGGATTGTGAGAATGGTGACAGACAACCCACAGATCACTTCCAAAGACCTGCAAGAAGATCTGGCTGCAGATGGTGTACCTGGACATCGTTCTACAATTCAGCACAATTTGCACAAAGAACATCTGTATGGCAGGGTGATGAGTAAAGAAGTCCTTTCTGCACTCACACCACAAACAGAGTCACGTGTTGTATGCCAATGCTCATTTAGACAAGCCAGATTCATTTGGGAACAAAGTGCTTTGGACTGATGAGACAAAAATGGAGTTATTTGGTCAGAACAAAAAGCGCTTTGCATGGCAGAAGAAGAACACCGCATTCCAAGAAAAACACCTGCTACCTACTGTCAAATTTGGTGGAGGTTCCATCATGCTGTGGGGCTGTGTGGCCAGTTCAGGGACTGGGGCCCTTGTTAAAGTCGAGGGTCTGATGAATTCAACCCAATATCAACAAATTCTTCAGGATAATGTTCAACAATCAGTCACAAAGTTGAAGTTACGCTGGGGTTGGATATTCCAACAAGATAATGACCCAAAACACAGTTCAAAATCTACAAATGCATTCATGCAGAGGGAGAAGTACAATGTTCTGGAATGGCCGTCACAGTCGCCTGACTTGAATATCATCGAAAATCTATGGAATGATTTGAAGCAGGCTGTCCATCAAATTGAACTGAACTGGAGAGATTTTGTATGAAGAATGGTCAACAATACCTCCATCCAGAATCAGACACTCATCAGAGGCTATAGGAGGACAGCGTCTAGAGGACAAAAGGAGGCTCAACTCAGTATTGATGTCATATCTCTGTTGGGGTGCCCACATTTATGCACCTGTCTAATTTTGTTATGATGCATGTTGTATATTTTCTGTTGATCCAATAAACTTAATGTCACTGCTGAAATCCTACTGTGTCCATAAGGCATGTCAGATATTAAGAGGAAGTTGCTACTTTGAAAGCTCAGCCAATGGGAAACAAAAGTCCAAAGAATTAAGAGGGGTTCCCACACTTTTTCATATGACTGTATAGTAACTGGATGGTGCAGTGCAGTGGGTCACTGGTGAATGCTGCAGTCGTTCTACTTGTGCCCCCCTTCGTAGACCAACTTTTTCCACCTCCCAAAAATTGTGTGTGTTAGATTCATTGATTATACCATCCATCCATCCATCTATCTATCCATCCATTTTCAAACCCACTGGAGTCTATCTCAATAAGCATTGGGTGCCAGGCAGGATAAAGGCATGGTACCCTGTGATGGACTGGTGCCCCATCCATGGTTGGCTCCTGTCTTGTGCCCAAAGCTGCCGGGAGAGACTCATGCATCCCTGTAGCTTGTATCTGTCCCGATGCCAACCCATCAGGATCAAGGGGGTTAGTGGGCCCACTCTCATGGGCACCCTAAATAACCTACCCTATGTTTTGGAACTATGAGGGACCACCTGGAGGAAAACAAGCACAGACACTGGAGAAACAGAGTGAGCCTGAGGTGGGTTGCCTGTTTACTTATTTCGGCAGGAGATGCGGGTCATCTGCATTAGCATCTTGGTCAAATAAAATGAAGAGCTATGCACGGAGGGCACTGATTTCATGCATGTGCCCTTATTTGAAATGGTACCTTTCATCATGAGCACCCACAAAGCAATGAAGAAGAACTTTCAGTCGGAAAGGAGTGAAAGGATTCCCATTGCGTAAAAATCAGCGAAATACCCCCCTATGGGATAAAGATGAGAGGAATCCAAAGGAGAAGCCTTTACTAACTGTATGAACCAAACCCTGAATGGAAGGGACTGCAGTCCCTGGCCAGTTTCAAGTTTCCAACCAACACAATCTTAGCACCACTACCTTGACGCTGGGAAGGACAGGACCTCCTTGAACTCCCTCAACAGCCTCACATCTTCATGCCCATGGATTCCACCTGATGTTACAAACATATCTTTGAGATTGTGGTCCACGTTGACTTCCTGCAGATTTGTCATCTCCTGCTCCGCCACATTCCAAAGGTCTCCTACTGGATTCAGATCTGGTGACTGGGAAGGCCACTGAAGAACACTGAAACCAGTTTGCTTTGTGATGTGCAGATTTATTATCCGGCAGCAAGTAGCCATTAGAAGATGGGTCTGTTGTGACCATGAAGGGGTGCGATTGCACAGGGTCAGCAGTAATCCCCTGATAGACTATGGCATTGCAAGAGATGAGTGATGGGTATTAACGGCCTCAGAGTGGGCCAAGAAAACCTTCTCCACACCATTACACCACCACTGCCAGTCTGGACTCTCGACACAAGGCAGGTGGGGCGCATGGCTTAAATCATCCAGTTTTGGTGAGCCTGTACTTGACTGATTGGTGTGGAACCTGACACGGTTTTCTACTATTGTAGCCCATCCATCTGGAGATTGTTGTGAGTTCTGAGATGGCTTTCTGCTCACCACTATTGTACAGAGTGGCTATTTGAATTACTGTAGCCTTTCTGCCATCTTGACCCAGTATGATCTCTCTCATCAACAGAACTGCTGCGCAAAGGATGTTTATTGTTATATTGAGTCTACAGACTGCTGTGCATGAAAATCCCAGGAGATCAGCAGTCATAGAAATACTCAAACCTGTCTGTCTGGCTCCAACAATCACAACATCCTCAATCACCGAGATCACATTTTTTTCTTCCATTGATATGAACGTGAACTGAAGCTCCTGACCTTCATCTGTTAGCTCTGTATGCATTGCGCTGCTGCCACATGATTGGCTGATTAGATAACTACATGAATAAGCAGGTGTATAGGTGTTCCTAATTATTCTAACATCTCTTTCGATCAGGGGTGTCAAACTCCAGGCCTGGAGGGCAGCAGTGGCTACAGGTTTTCATTCTAACCCTTTTCCTAATCAGTGAGTAGTTTTCACTGCTAATTAATTCCTTTCCCCTTCATTTCAATAGCCCTGTTTTTAAGGACTCAGTCCTCCTGAATTGATTTGTTTCTTCATTAAATGGCAGTCAAACAGAAATGAGACATGAAACGAGCCAACAGATGACCAGGTAAACTGGGATTTCAAACTCCAACCAATTTCACTCCAACCAGTCTCTTAATGAGAAGCTGATTCTTACTGTTAATTAAGCCCGTTATTTAATTCAATGGCTGGTTGCTGCTCTCATTCTGCCACAGCAGACATTTCCAAATCTGTTGATTTTTCTGTCATATGGTGGCTTGTTTGACTTCTCATTAGTGTTTGGCTACTAATTAAGGAAAAAGAGACAATTAAGGGTCGAGTCAAGTTAATTAGGAGTAAAAACAGCTCACTAATGAAGAAGATGGTTATAATAAAAACATGCAGCCGCTGCGGCCCTCGAGGACCGGAGTTCGACAGCTGTGCTTTAGATAGTCTGAGGAGCCCGCAGTACTAGTGAATCCGCCCCGACATTTTAAGCACATGCAGCCCTACGAGGCATCGATGCTAAACTGCGTGTTCAGAGACAACACACAGAACAAACCGAGCATAACAATTCAGTGAATGCAACCATACGAATGCCAGTCTGCCCATTTCGAAGGCTTGGTAGACTCTCTAAGCCAGTCCCAGCAAGATCTTTCCGGATTGAAAAGAAAACAAGAGCGACGGATTTATACGATCAAATCGTCTCCAGGAATGAACGAAACGTCAGAAAGAACCGGC
Organism: Erpetoichthys calabaricus; assembly: GCF_900747795.2. Classification (NCBI taxonomy): domain Eukaryota; kingdom Metazoa; phylum Chordata; class Cladistia; order Polypteriformes; family Polypteridae; genus Erpetoichthys; species Erpetoichthys calabaricus. The sequence continues at coordinate 343,367,745 of NC_041395.2, read as the reverse complement.
GCCGACAAGAAAGTGACGATCGATTGCATTGCTTTCACGCTTCCGCGGGCAGACGTGTAGACCGAAAGGGTTTCATTTGGAAAGTGCGCCCCAGTTTATATCACGTGCAGGCGGGGGGATGAGACGAAATTGTGGAATGGCAATGGCCACGCCCACCGAGCGCGCGGGCAGCTTCATGGAGCAATCAGAATATCGGACTTCAGTCAGGTGAGTGCAGTTAACTGAATAGCGCGCTGTACTCGGGGGTGGCTCTAGGCTCGTGGCGGCCCTGGGCAGAGAAAGAATCGGTGACCCCTTCCCCCGCCAATGTCAATATGGTATCTTATTAACTTGTAAGACGACTCGCCCACTTGCACTAGCTTCGCTTCTATATGCTCGTGTCCGTAACTTGAAAACCAAGTGGCAGCCCATGATATTCTCATTACGGCAGAACGTTATAATACTACATATAGCTTACTGCTCCGACTCAAGCGACATTAGTAAATACAGCGTAGTAATTAACAAGAAACACAATGTTTTTCGGCCACATTGCCGTCAGCTGTGTCGTTATTTTCTCTTTGTTTTATATTCAATATATATTGGAGTTTGCACATGCCTAAGGCCGCCCCTGTATACATACATGACATGATGGATGGTGGAGTGACTTTCACTATTTCACTGGTAACTTTCGTTTCTATACAGTATGACTTTGGATTTCACTTTACTTTGTAATGGTGTTGTGTCACGGAGCATGCGCACTGTGGTAAGCTTTATGTAAACGCGTGGTTTTCAACCGTCATGACCTCGGTATTTAGTTATACCTATTTAGGTTCACTGCTGACCCACATACATAAATCGAAAAGCGGGGTAGGGTGTGATTTGGGCGTTTCTCCTTGGTGAAACGAGCTCTATTATAAAAGTGGGGGGAGATAGGTGCAGCACACCGAGCTAGACTTAAAGATAGATAGATAGATACTTTATTAATCCCAAGGGGAAAGTCACAGAGAAATTCAAAGAACGAGGGTTGCTGGCTGAGGCATTGAATGTTAATAGTATGGACGAGCAAAAATGTGAGTTTTGTCATTCTTGGTAAAAGAAGCGCTATTGCTGCATTTGTTAAGCGCGGAGTTACACATTTAAAAAACGTACAATGAAGAAAGAGCGTGCGTGTGTGTTTGAGATTTGGATGTGGTGTTCGACAAAAACAGGAATACATAGCCCACTGCGCAGTCTTGTTATACCTTGAGCAACTCAGCAGCTGAAACATTCCCCCGCCCTCATATTCTTGCGACCCATGGCAACCCCTCGAGATCCACCGCCGGAGACACGTCGCCTAAAAGTGGATCGCGACCCCATCACGCACCAGCCACACTTTTAAAAATATCGTTTCTTCAATGGCACTTCATGGCTCTTTACTGGGTTGTGTGGTTCCACTATTGCTTGACAAAGAACCATTTCATTTTGGGAAGGGTTCTTTGGGCTCTGTAATATGTGGACGAAAATAAATCCACTATCTAGCAGGCTACTGACAGGTCAAACCTGCATTATTGACTTCACCAGGAGTCCCTTTTTAAAACCAGGAACCCGTGATTTGTACTGCCATATCGAGCTATGCTACCGTAGCGAATATTTACACGTTTAAAAATCAAAACGTTGAAATGAGCATAAGATTTTTATGGTATTACTCATCATCAGCCAACTTTTTTTTTTTTTCTAAGGTTGCACAAATCGATGACGTATGAGGTGAAATCTATACTGCGCATGCCCAGAACACTTTCGGAACTCATTTCGATGGGTTGCGTGGTTCGATAGAACACCATAACTCCTGCTGAAGCCCATTTGGAGCACTAAGTTGTGTGGACAGACACCACCCCCTCATTTTCCATGGCGGGAAGAGAGTGTTATTAGCAGGGCCGGATTTTCCTATAGGCTAACTAGGCTTCAGCCTAGGGCCTCAAGATCAAGAGGGGCCTACATTCAAATTGTTAGCAAAATTAAAATTACACTATTCTAAAAACAGTGAACACAAACACTGAACCGAAAATAAGGAGAAATTCTACGCATATGATTAATAAACAAACATAAAAATGTATTGGTTAATCACAGTAATGATGTATTTTATTATCTCTCATGTAATTTACAAACTTAAAAATGGAAGGTGAAAGGGCCTCATAAGTAGAATAGCCTAGGGCCTCATTTCATATAAATCCGGCCCTGGTTATTAGACTTTGGCGACCTGCGGCTTGGGGGAATGGATGTGGGGGGGATGGCCCCTTCAGTGTCCGAAGCGCGCGACCTTTCAGTAGCACACATGACGCCCCTTTGTGTATATACATTGGACTTGAATGGAGCTCACGTCCCTTGGTGTACGGTGCATGAATACTTTTACTTTCATAAACAGCGTCTAACCGAAGACCCTGGCGTAGTTCTCGTATAACCCCCCCCAAGCCCCCCCCCCCTCCGACCCCGGTATCCAGAGTGCGCGCGCATTAATTTTCATAAATGGTGCCCGTCAGATGACATTGCCCTAGCCGGCCGCTTATATCGCCTAATGGGTTGACATGCCCATTAGTGTTTCACAAATCTGTCACCATCTATCTAACTATATGGTTGATTATGAAGCTTGATACAGCTCTAAATAAAATGATCTTTTTTTGGACCTACATGTGGGTGGTTCTTTTTGGAATCAAAAATGGTTTCCCTGTGGCACCACTCTGAAGAGTTGGCACGTTTATTTTTATATTTCCAGGGACCGGCCCGTACACAATTTCCCACGACGGGTCAGTATAGCATAGTCACCAGTTGCCGTATTTGAAAAGAAACCAACACCCCAACGCGAGAAACGAACCGGGAGCAAGAGATCCGGGAGCTGGCCGCAATAATTATCAGAAGAATGAACCCCGGACTGCGGTGGGTTGGCACCCTGCCCGGGATTGGTTCCTGCCTTGTGCCCTGTGTTGGCTGGGATTGGCTCCAGCAGACCCCCGTGACCCTGTGTTCGGATTCAGAGGGTTGGAAAATGGATGGATGAACCCTGCATATCAGTTATTAGTTTCTAATTGCAAACGCTTTGCAAAAGATCGTTCGGATACTTCTGTCTGTGACTGTATACAGTAAATGATTTATCAACCAGTATGCTTTAATAAATAAACCAGAGGACTGACGTTTTATCCGCATGGCGCCACGTAAATCCAGGCGAGCAACAAAACTGTTTTGAAAATTTTTTTTACTCCGATGGAGAACTCTGTTGCTCCGATGTGACAGCCCTCGGTCAGCGGGAAACTTACAGCCACCTCCCTTTGAAAACAAGAGGAGCCTCTCCTCCAATAGCGCCGTAAATTCGTCCACCGCCACCCTGTTGGACAGCGGGGTTACTTAGGACTCCCCATGCAACGCACCCTCTACAGCCCTCTTATTTGTGCCTCGCTATCATTTCCAGGATATCGCGGATGTGAAGTAAGAAGTCAATCCTTTAGGGGTCGCTAGTCCACCGCCGGACACTTAACTGGTTCAGTGTAGAACTCGCCGTCAATTACCTGAACCATTTGTGTTATGCAACATACCCAACACAGGGAGAACTTGAACATGGAGAAACATTATACGGTGACATTTAAATGGATGAAAATTATGAAAAAGAGTCTAATGCTTAAGTAATTATTTGAACTTTTAAATAGGGCGGCACGGTGGCGCAGTGGGTAGTGCTGCTTCGCAGTTAGGAGACCCGGGTTTGCTTCACTGTTAGGTGCATTGGCGATTCTAAATTGCTCTTGGTGTGTGTGTGTGTGTGTGTGTGTGTGCGTGCTCTGCGGTGGGCTGGCGCCTTGCCCGGGGTTTGTTTCCTACCTTGTGCCCTGTGTTGGCTGGGATTGGCTCCAGCAGACCCAACAACCCCCCCTAATCCCCGTGACCCTGTAGTTAGAATATAGCGGGTTGGATGATGGATGGAACTTTTAAATATGAACTTTTTTCCTTATTTTAACAGGTGGACCTCATTAGATGGAAGAGGGATCAATTGGTCATAATTAATTGTTCCAATTAATTGGTTAATTAATTCATTGGTCATATATACCCAAATATATTTCTGCAGTCCTGACTAGAGAGGAGGTGGAGTTTACTGCAATGGGCACCAATAGAGTCTAGCTGTAGACCTTAGGAGCTCCGCCCTTTTACACTATAGGTAAGATTAGAGTTGTGGGAGGGTCAGCTGACTCAAATAATGCTAAGTACTGTCAAGTAAGTTAGCTCCACCTACTTGGAGCTCCAGGGTGGAAGATCGTATAAGATCAGCAGGTAGTGTTTGTTGCGTGGTTGTTCGGTAAGACATAGTAAAGGTTTTTAAAGCTGGCGGAGTAGTTAAGTGGTTAAGGCTTTGGACCTCCAACCCTGAGGTTGTGGGCTCAAATTCCCCTGTCTGTGACCATGAGCAGGTCACGTCACCTGGCTGTGCACCAATTGAAACACAAAAGCAATTGTAACCAATTGTATTTTAAATGTTACAAGTCACCTTGGAGAGATGTGTCAGATATGGAAAAGCTTTTCTTTTTTAATTTCTGCAATTCAGTTACTAATTGTTTTGTATTTTCTAATTCGTTGGCTGCTGCTTTTACTGTTATACTGTCTCATCTTTTAAGTACTGTTTTGTGCTTATTATTTAATATTTTTGCTGCTTGTCATGGTCGGCTCGCTAGGCATAGACCCTATAGGTACCAACGTAAGGGCGCCATGCCCATGGGATTGGGGCGCCAAAACCCCTCATTCAGTGGCACACCAACCGGTTACGGAGATGTACGCCGATCCCCAAAATCGCTAATTTCATGCCGATCTCCAAGGGGGACCCCTTCTTCCTCCTTCATTGATTTCACTTACGGATCAGAGAGAGGGTTTTCTTTTGGATAACTTTTTTTGGGGGGGCACTTTAAACCAACACTGCAGAATGGTGAGGTTTATTGTTGGGGCACAATGGACCCCTGAGCTGGCCCTGCAGCCGATCACGTTTTACTCTAATCCTGTGTGATGAACTTGATGTCAAGTTGGGCTGTAGGGAATCGGTAACGTTTTGATTATATTTTGATTTATCTTAATAACATTCAGAATTGTCACTTGCATATAATCAATTTTTTTTGTTGTTGTTTTCATTCTGTTAACGTTGTTAGGTTTCCCCAAAGAAATTGTTGTGATGCAGATTTATAATAAATAAGTGTTTTATCGTTTGGTGTTCCTTTTGTTCTTTCATTCATTCAAAGGGGAGGGTTAATAAGGTAATTCTGCACCCACCTTGTCACATTATGTTTTAACCATATGCATCGTCAAATCAGGGTGCCAGTCCATCGGATGGCCCACCCAGCGCACACTGAGGCTTGGATACTTTAGAATCGCTATGGGGAGTGAAGGGGACACAAACGCAGAGATGGGAAGAACGTACAGACCCCACAAGGACAACAGTCAACAGTGGCTTTGATTTAGGGCTTCCGGGGATGACGCCCCCTGAACTCTATCGTCTAGCCCCATTTATACCAACGAATTACCCAAGTGTACCCATCCTGCTCCTCGATTTGACATTACTGTACTATGTGCATGAAACCCCACATGAAGGGTGGGGGGCACCAAACTCATAACCCCCTCCAACCCATACCCAGTTCCCGCTAACCCGTGTCCTTTTTACGGTCCGAAGTACGAATCGCGCTATAGTCAGAGGGGCGGGTAGAGGCTGGTGGATTGGGTTGGGGGATAAGCCCACGATATCGGCTAAAACTAATGACGCACCCCAGAGTACGGGGTGATCACCATGCCACCTCGCAGTGATAGAAGGTGTCGTTAATGTACCTTCACTTTTGGTTTTACTGCACAAGTCTGTAAAAGGAAAGGCAGCGTGGCATAGTGTTCGTCTAAGGACTTCAATTGCGGGGTTAAAGTCCCACAACTGACACTTTGTGACCACGAGCAAGTCACCTCAACTGCCTGAGCTCCAACTGGAAAAAGTAAAAAAAAAAATGTTGATGTCAGTTTATAGGGAATCGGTAATGTTTAGCTCATATTTTGATTTATTCTTTATAAATGATTTATTTGACTTATTATAATAAAGGAAACCACCATATATATATATATATATATATATATATATATATATATATATATATAATAAAAAATATTAATCCATCAATTATCCAACCCTCTATATCCTAACACAGGGTCACGGGGGTCTGCTGGAGCCAATCCCAGCCAACACTGGGCACAAGGCAGGAGAAAAACCCCGGGCAGGGTGCCAGCCCACCACAGATAAAATATTAATATTTTTTTTTTTTAACTCATACATCCATCAATAAGTAAAAAAGACTCGCAGCAGATAACTAAAAGCATTAATAAAAGAGAAAAGCTGACTACCGCGCAAACAACTCGGACATTTCCCTGCGGGCGTGGGCGTAATATTACAGAAAATAAATCGTATTTTCCTCCTGCGCTCCAGTGTATCATTCCTAAAGGACACTTTAAGTGAACTCCAAATAAACCAAAGACGACTTTTTGGAAAATGTGACAAAAAAAAAAACAGGACCTCCTTGATATTTGATTCTTTCCTGTAACTGCTCGTGATGAATGTTCAGCCTGTACTCAGTAGACGCCAGTGTCGTGAAGAAAAGGTAGAAAAAAGTCCTGAAAGCCACTAGAACTGACTGAGTACAGATGGACAGATGAAAGGCACTATATACAGTAAGACAGATAAACAGAGAGATGGATGAAAGTCACTGCAAACAGTAAGATAGATAGATGATACATAAAACGCACTATATATTGTAAAACAGATGAAAGGCACTATATGAGACAGATAGATGACTGACATTAAATAAGGATTATATGCAGTAAAGGACAGATGAAAGGCACTGTATAGAGTAAGAAATAAATGAAAGACAGTGTACTCAGTAAAATATAGATAGATAAATGAAAGGTACTATATACAGTACGACAGATGGATGAATTGCACTATATATAAGACAGATGAAAGGCACCATACAGTAAGAATAATAGACAGGTGGATGAAAGTCCCTGTATGCAGTATGATAGATAGATGCATAAAATAATAATAATATTTATTTGTATAAGCACATTTTCATACAAAAAAGTAGCTCAAAGTGCTTTACATAATGAAGAACAGTAAATAAAAAAATATAACAAATTAAAATAAGACAATATTAGTTAACATAAAAAAAAGAGTAAGGTCTGATGGCCAGGGTGGTCAGAAAAAACAAAAAAAAATCTCCAGAAAGCTGGAGAAAAAAACAAAATCTGCAGAGGTTCCAGGCCACAAGACCACCCAGTCCCCTCTGGGCATTCTACCTAACATAAATGAAATAGTCCTCTTTGTAATTAGGGTTCTCACGGAAGGACCTGATGATGATGGACATGCAGACTTCTGCCTTTTAATTCTTCACTGTTGGAACATCACGGTGCTTTGAATAGACCACCAAAAGGACACCGGAAAAAGAAACAGAAGAGAGAGTAGGGGTTAGTACAGATTTTAGAGCTACCATGGATAGTTATTATAATGAATTGGATATACAGAGTATCAGAATTAAATTACAGTGAAGTTATGAGAAGGCCATGTTAAAATAATGTGTTTTCAGTAGTTTTTTAAAGTGCTCCACTGTATTAGCCTGGCGAATTCCTACTAGCAGGCTATTCCAGATTTTAGGTGCATAACAGCAGAAGGCCACCTCACCACTTCTTTTAAGTTTTGCTCTTGGAATTCTAAGGAGACACTCAGTTGAGGATCTGAGGTTACGATTTGGAATATAAGACGTCAGACATTCCGGTATATAAGATGGGGCGAGATTATTTAAGGCTTTATAAACCATAAGCAGAATTTTAAAGTCAATCCTGAATGACACAGGTAACCAGGGTGGGGTTTGATATGTCTTCAAAATTTTTTTTTGTTATAAATTGATCAATTTGTATGGAATGATTACAATAAAATTAAAGAAAAAAGATGAAAGGCACTATCCAGCCTGATTTAAATGACGGTACTACTGTGTATGCAAAAGTTGTAATGCAAGAACAAATCGTGGGCGGATAAAACAAGTTTAGGAGACCCAATTAGAATGGATTGCGAACAAGAAAACGCGGAAAGTCCGACACAGCGTGCAGACACCACACAAGACTGGGATCGAACCAATCCGTTTAGCAGGGCTTTGCTGTACGTATAAACAGTTCTGTGTGTTTGGGTTTAAATGGAGTTTGTATTGTCTAAGGTCTGATTACCTGTTAACACGTCACAGCGCCCCGAGTCTGCTACGCACAGCAAGAGCACCTCAGCACGATAGACGGACTACACGGCATAAAGAAGGGCTGATAAACGCCGTTTTAGCGGATGCACACCAAGAGTCTTTTAATTGGCATAGTGGTTAAGGTTTTTAGGCTGTGCCTTCAAATCCCGGTAGCGACACTGTGACCATCAGCAAGTCACTTTACCTGCCATGTGCTCCAGTTGGGAAAAAAAGAAAGGCTGCATTATAGCGTAAGCCGCCCTAACGTGGGGTGTTTTCATATAAATGCATCGATTTACTTCATGAGCTAGAAGTACATAATAAACAAGAGTTGCGTCAGATATTTGATGTCTTTAAAGTGTGTCCTGACATTTAAATGTGAGTCCACATATTCCCTATTTTTATAGAAATATGCTATTTGTTTACCGTCTGACCCTAGTAAAGGATCGAACATCAAAAAGCACATCATATTCGTAATCAGTGACCATGAAATAGTCTAAAACGATGTTTAAAATGTGTCATTTTTGACCTTCCTTAAGTGGTTCGCAAGAGGGCTGGGACCACCGGTAAAGAATTAAATATCAAAAATATGACTCTATCAAATAATCAGCAATCTTGAAATTACAAGTAAATTACGATCCCCATTTTTTCGAATTATTTTTTTTGATAAAGGAGAACTTTGATCCCTCGTTTCTCATTGAACCCCTGGGGTCGGCTGATGTGGCCTGCATTGCCCCAAATTCTTTTGATCATTTTGGCTGATGACACCTATTGGTTTACTTTTTATCATAAGGATGTCGTAAATATATCCAAAAATTGGCAACATTTTTTTCGTGTCTGGGACAAAAAAATAAGGGGGGGGGAGGGGCACGCACACACTCCAAAATGTTCGACATGTTGCTTAACCAGACATCAAGACGAGTCGAACGGTGTGTCAAATGTTTGGGTTTCCACGTACCGGTGAGTCAGGAGGCGGCAGACAAAAACAAAACAAGAAAGGGGGGGCAGCTGATGTGACGCGCGTATCTTGAAATCCTTCTGATCATTTTTGCTGAAGACGTCTATTGGATTACTCGGTTGTAATTTCCTGCATAAAATAGGGTCCAAAATGGCCTACAAATGAGGGTCTTTTGGGTCTAGAGTTCCAAAAATTCCGGGGACAACCCCATTGTCCATGGTATGCTAAGGACACCAAGCGAAACCGTTTTTGGTAACTTAAGGGGCGCGCACTCTGACCACCGAATGAGAAATATCCTCAAAGTCTAATAATACAGAAAGCGCACTATGGACCCCAAGCGACGCAGTTTATGAACTTTAAGAGACGCGCACTCCGAATCTTTCAGTTAAATCCGTGCTATAGACAGCAAGGGGCGCAGATATTAGAAACTCATGGGGCGCGCGGAGGACCCCCGGTCCTCAAAGTCTAACAATACTGAAAGCGCGCTTTAGACACCGAGGGGTTTTTGGTAACTCAGTCTCAAGATGAAGCGAACAAAAAAGAGCGACGCTGCTTTTTAGAAAAAAAAAGGAAAAGGGGAGGTATAAGTATTAAAAAAAAAAAAGAATGAAGGAGCATTATGGAAATATCTCAATCGTAATACAGAATTATAAATGTGCACACAATTTCCGTCGTTTTCATTTATTGTTTGATATGTGCTATGTTTTATTTTATTAGTTGTGTATTGGCCAACTCAAAGACCGCCCGGGCGATAAAACTCCAGCTACGCCACTGATTTGTTATTATTTATCAATTAGTGTGTAGTAATAATTTAAAATATCTATTCACTTACCCATTATATTTTATTTATTTATGGTTCTTTACTGGTGTTGCGCTTGTTATTTATATATATATATATAAATATATAGGGCGGCACGATGGCGCAGTGAGTAGTGCTGCTGCCTCGCAGTTGAGAGACCTGGGGACCCGGGTCCTCCCTGCGTGGAGTTTGCATGTTCTCCCCGTGTCTGCGTGGGTTTCCTCCGGGTGCTCCGGTTTCCTCCCACAGTCCAAAGACATGCAGGTTAGGTGGATTGGCGATTCTAAATTGGCCCTAGTGTGTGCTTGGCGTGTGGGTGTGTTTGTGTGTGTCCTGCGGTGGGTTGGCACCCTGCCCAGGATTGGTTCCTGCCTTGTGCCCTGTGTTGGCTGGGATTGGCTCCAGCAGACCCCCGTGACCCTGTGTTCGGATTCAGCGGGTTGGAAAATGGATGGATATATATTATTTATATATATATATAATGTTGCACCGCGGTGTTACTTCATTATTTCATGTCACTGTATGGTTCAATTCCGTGCACGGATGATATGACAATAATTTGACTATACGAAACAGTGCAGTTGGCTCTTGGCATGAACTGGCATGAACCGAAGCCACATCGAGATAGCTTTGATTGTTTACCTACGCAAAGACCGTTGGAGCAGCGAGAAACATCCCATATTATACAGTAAAATACGGTAAGAGCTTCACGGTGGTTTAAAAAAAAACAACGCGAACGCCTCCACTATTTTTCTGTTGCGTTTACTCGGGAGATTACGGTAATGGTGTGTGCGCGCGAATGCGTAAACTCCATGCAATACGGCAATCGTGTGGGCTTCTAGTCACATCTCTCCGAAGTATGTGCTAAACCATCGCGAAGCGATGTAACAGAGGCGACCACCGCAAGCGTCTCCCCATAGCGGCCGAAACAAAATCCAGTGAGGAAAGCGAAGTGGATGAGCAGAATCTGAGACGTGTGAGTACACCGCTGCCTTCTTCGCCGATTTCAATCCGCCTGCACTCGTTCTCGGTTTGTTTTTATGTTTGCGCCTTGGCAGTACCGTATATATATATATATATTTTTTTTTGCAAAATATTGTGGAAGGCGTCTGTAGGTGCTTACCTGCATGGGTACTGTCCAGGGGAGGGCGACTTAGTAGCACTTGCGCCTGCACTTCGCTTTGTCGGCCGGGTCCGTACAGCACGGTAGGTCGGTCGGTCGGTCGGTCTGGCCAAAAAAAAAAAAAAAAAAACTCGAACGGGCAGAATTGAGCTGAGACATGCAATGTTATCCAGTAATCCGTTTTTGTATTTTATTGCATGTTTCGGTTTTCAGATACTGGGAAGGGGTAAAAAGGAAGGTGGGCTAACCTGCCGGGGGGGGGGGATAAATCTTCAGTAGGAGGACCCCCCCCCCCCACACACTTATTTATTCATTAGCAGCTCACGTGCGGGACAAAAGGCAAGCGCGCACGTTACATTTTCAGCCGCTTAACTCGATTGTTATGTTACGCCTCGTTTGCTTTCTTTGAAGGAGGCTGCGAAGGTGAAACGGACATTATGAGCAGTTTGAAACCTTAACTTTGTTTTTTTTTTACCTGTTCAGTCACATGACAGTTGCATTTGAGTTTGGTTTATCGAAACGAAACGAGAAGCACGTGCGGTCACGGCTCATTAGGGCACATCCAGCTACCTGCGGCCCCATTTTAAAACCCGTTAATTGGTAATTAGCGTTAGTGCGCGGCATTTGACAGTTATGCCTTTCCACCAGCTTTCTAAAAATCCAGGCACAAGTATTTGCGATCTGCCTAAAAGCTTTCAAGTAGGTCATGCCGATGGGGATGCATATTTTGCACGACTCTTGGCAGAAAGCTGCAGCCCGTTGTAAGATAACGGAATAATTGGCACGAGCGCCCTTATCGCCTTATGCTTTAGTTAAATGATTTCTTTAGTTGCTGCGTAAGGCGCTTTTGATGATGCATGTGTTTTAAGGCACCGTACACTTGACTGATATGAGCTTTAGAGATGGAAGGGTTGTAAAATTTTGTTGTGGATGAACTTTTTCGAAAGTGTTTCGCAATGCACGCCGACACGCATTTGTGTGCTCCATCCATTTTCCTAACTTGTTGATCCAGGGTAGGGTCGTGAGGCAGCTGCAACCTACCGCAGCAACCATCGGGCGCAAGGCAGGAGATTGAGAATACATCACAGCAATTTAAGCAACACCCTCCTCCTCCTCTTATCGAGTCCTGCAGGCGCCCTATGTGCTTTGGCATTGGACCCCCGCGAACCTTAAGCCTGACCTGAAGAAGCAGTTTATGAAGTAAATGGCCAAAAAAGGTCGCGTTAACGGGGGTCCTGTGTGTTAGAAGTGTTTGTGTCCTTCCGTCCAGTGCCGGTTCCTGCCTCAGGCGCACTGTTGCCGGGATAGACAGCGGCTTCCCGGGGTTAGATAAGAAACGAATGGACGGAATTGGTGCAGTTTTGATGAATCCAAAGCATTTATGGCCCAGTGTTGGTTTGGGTGTCGGCGCACGCGAGTAAAGGAGCTACGGTGTAATAAGAGTAATAAGCTTAATTAGCTTGTGGTAATTTGTGAGATTCCTTTCGGTAAATGTGCGTAAGTTCTGGCGCAGTTTAATTTGCAAGCTGCAGTGTTTCGCGTAGAAGTAACCGTGTCGGGATTTTAAGCGGGGGTGTGTGGCCGATGGGGGCTTGGAGAGTCCCACCTGAAATGCGAAACTCCACCGGGGAGCTTGTTGACTAAAGCTTTACGTGGGTTTCCACGCCCCCCATCCCCTGGCTTTCTCTTTAACACACATGTTAGTGACCCTAGTAAGTGTTGAAGCTATAGCGACGCCCCCGGTGGACACCTAAAAGTGTCATCTTTTTTTTTTTTTTCCTTTAAAAAAAATAAAAATAAATAAATAAATAAAATAAAGTTGTGAGATGACATTCTAGTAACGCCATTGCTTTTTAGCCCCGTGGCACGCGAGTCATTTCGAGGCTTTTAACTCACAGTGTGCCCCAACCCAGTGGAGTCGTTTTGGGAGATCAGAGGCTTTAGTCCCCAATGTATTGCATCTTTTTTTCAGGAATGTATAAGAATATTCTCGCTAATGCCCCCTGACCTCTGTATCTATCCTAATTTGATTCAGCCACCAGCACCCGCCTGAGCCTGCAAGGCAGGATGGATCCCGACTTTCATGTTGTTGACCCGACCATCTGAATGTCACAGCAGAAATTGAGGCTCATCAGACCTGACAATGTTTTTCTAATCTTCTATTGTCTAATTTTGGTGGGCTCGTGTGAATTGTCATCTCAGTTGCCTGTTCTTATAGCTGACAGGAGTGGCACCTGTTGTTGTAGCCCACCCGCTTCAAGGTTTGAGGTGTTGTGTGTTCAGAGATGCTCTTCTTCAAACTTTGCTTGTAATGAGTGCTTATGAGTTCCTCTGACATCAGCAGAGACCTGCCACTCACTGATATTCTCTTTGTCAGACCATTCTCTGTAAACCCTAGAGATGGTTGTGTGTGAATAATAATAATTAATAAAAATCCCAGCAGATCAGCAGTTTGTGAATACTCAGAGCAGCCCGTCTGTCACAATCAAAGTCACTTCAGTTCCCATTCATCTTCATTCTGATGCCCGGTTTGAACTTCAGCAGGTCATCTTCACAAAGTCTACAGGCCGAAATGCATTGAGTTGCTGCCCTGTGATTGGCTGATTAGAGATTTGGATGAACCAGCAGCTGATCAGGTGTACCTAATAAAGTGGCTGATGTGTGTTGATATCAATGTATGTATTTTAAAACAACATGAAGCAACACAGGTGAGTTGTTGGGGTCCACGGGGGAATCCCCGTGTGATTGTGAGCTCAACGAAGTGCAAAATTAAATGAAAGGTTCCTCCCACTCCCATCGAGGTATTCCAGAGTCGTGTGTTGAGCCGGACCACTTCACAACAACATCAAGAGTCCAGCTGTAAGGAGCACCGTGATGGACAGGCCGAGACACACACACACACACATTGAATGAGAGTGTAGCCCGAACAGACATTTTTATTTATTTATGAATGATCCACAGCTGTATTTCTAGAAGAATCGTCTTTCCGCCATTGCAGCCACTGGAAACTCCTCGTAAAAGAAGAGCCAATACAATACAATGCAATTTATTTTTGTATAGCCCAAAATCACACAAGAAGTGCCGCAATGGGCTTTAACAGGCCCTGCCTCTTGACAGCCCCCCAGCCTTGACTCTGTAAGAAGACAAAAAAAACTTGTAAGGAAGAAATCTCGGGAAAGGCAATTCAAAGAGAGACCCCTTTCCAGGTAGGTTGGGTGTCAAAAAGAAGGGGGTCAATACAGTACACAGAACAGAAAAAATCCTCAATACAGTATAAAAATAAAAATTTTAGAAGTGCATAGCAGAATTTAACAGTAGATGATATCACATAAGGGCAGCCTGGTGGCGCAGTAGCAAGACCTGGGGACCTGGGTTCACTTCCCGGGTCCACCCTGTGTGGAGTTTGCATGTTCTCCCCGTGTCTGCATGGGTTTTCTCTGGGTGCTCTGGTTTCCTCCCACAGTCCAAAGACATGCAGGTGAGGTGGATTGGCGATTCTAAATTGGCCCTAGTGTGTGCTTGGTGTGTTTGTGTGTGTCCTGCGGTGGGTTGGCACCCTGCCCAGGATTGGTTCCTGCCTTGTGCCCTGTGTTGGCTGGGATTGGCTCGCAGCAGACCCCCGTGACCCTGTGTTCGGATTCAGCGGGTTGGATAATGGATGGGTGGATGATATCACATAATATGATTTGGATTTGTTCAGAGTCCTGGAGACCTCAGCCATCAAGCTGCCTCCCCCTATTGGCCATTCCACAGCTGAACAGCGCTGAGCCAGCCAATCCGATGAAAGGACCCCTCGTTCCCACGATTCCTGCGATCCTCCATCAGGGATGACTTTACCTTTGGCAGGTGGGCCGTGGCACATTTGAGTACCGAGAAGAGAAACAATGACATGAGCCACAGCTGTTTCTTGCTCAGTTTCTGAAGTTGCGTTCAATGCTTCCGTGTCCTGATTATCTCCCACTCTGCCCTGCGCTTGCTCTCTCTCTGTGATCCCCTCATACCTTCTCCAAGGGTTTACTTATTCATAGCCCCGGGAGTCTCCACCTGCCTTCTGGGCTTGTAAAGCATAACGAGAATAGGTTGGGCATTTAGGCCGGGCCAGGTGTAGAACTGATATGGAGGAACAAACAATCATGTGAAAATACACCACTGCATCCCACTACCAGCAGCCTGAACTGTTAATACAAGGCAGGATGGATCCCTGCTTTCATGTTGTTTGACCCGACTATCCGAATGTCGCAGCAGAAATCAAGACTGATCAGACCAGGCAATGCTTTTTCCATCCATCCATCCATTTTCCAACCTGCTGAATCCGAACACAGGGTCACGGGGATCTGCTGGAGCCAATCCCAGCCAACAGAGGGCACAAGGCAGGAACCAATCCCGGGCAGGGTGCCAACCCACCGCAGGACACACACAAACACACCCACACACCAAGCACACACTAGGGCCAGTTTAGAATCGCCAATCCACCTAACCTGCATGTCTTTGGACTGTGGGAGGAAACCCACGCAGACACGGGGAGAACATGCAAACTCCACACAGGGTGGACTCAGGAAGCGAACCCAGGTCTCCCAACTGCGAGGCAGCAGCGCTACCCACCGTGCCGCCCGCAATGCTTTTTCCTGTTGTCAAATTTTGGTGAGCCAGTGTGAATTGTAGTCTCCGTTGCCTGTTCTTAGCTAACTGGAGTGTCACCCGCTGTGGTCTCCTGCTGTTGTAGCTCACCTGCTTCAAGGGTCGGCATGTTGTGTGCTCAGAGATGTTCTTCTGCACGCCTCGGTGGTAATGAGTGTTTATTTGAGTTTCTATTGCCCTTCTACCAGTACCTGTGAACCCTGGCATCAAGAAAACATTTTTGCCCACAGAACTGCCACTCACTGAATATTTTCCCTTTTTCGGACCACTCTCTGTAAACCATCCATATAACATTGATGTTGTTCATTCAACAGAAATTTTCTCTTTCAAGCAACTTAAGATTAGTCATTTAGAGTTGTAGCTTGAAATATTTGGTTTCAGATCTCAATCAAAGTAAAAATATTTGTTTGTACCAAAGTAAGTTATGGTGGAGGGAATACACATAAAAATCCTATTTCAGTTGACCTTATGTTTTAGGTTGTTCGTGTGCTGTGTGGGAGGGCCATTTTTTTTATATACCTCACAGGTGGCACACTGCTGCTTTGCAGTAAGGAGATTGTGGGTTCACTTCCCGTGTCCTCCCTGTGTGGAGAGCGCTTTGAGTAGTGAGAAAAGCACTATATAACTGTAAAGAATTATTATTATATTCTTACGGTCGAACTTTCCAACATGCTGGCTTTCCATCTGCCAAAAAAGAAGAACACTTTCCCGAGTAGAGTGGCCGTGGCTATACAGGTCTGGTCATTTTCAGCAGCAGACTTTTATAACGGAGGATTTCTGGTAAGTAATCCTGTTTCTCAACTGTTAATTTTAAGTAAAAGAACTCGTAATAAAACATACTTTCAAGAAAGCTGTAGAAACGTTTAATTTTTTGTTGTATATTTAAGATTTGCACTGCAAAATGCTTGTGTATTTGCACTAGATTTTTAAATAAATGCAAAAAGTACAGCATTGGAATGTGTTATCCATCCATCCATCCATCCATCCATCCAACCTGCTATATCCTAACTACAGGGTCATGGGGGTGTGCTGGAGCCAATCCCAGCCATCACAGGGCGCAAGGCAGGAAACAAACCCCAGGCAGGGTGCCAGCTCACCACAGGGCACACACTAGGGACAATTTAGAATCGCCAGTGCACCTAGCCTGCATGTCTTTTGGATTGTGGGAGGAAACCCACGCAGACACGGGGAGAACATGCAAACTCCACGCAGGGAGGATGCAGGAAGCAAACCCCAGGTCTCCTAACTGCGAGGCAGCAGCGCTATCCACTGCGCCACCGTACTGCCCGGAATGTGTTATGTTCATAATATTTCTAATAGCATAAAAACAGGTTACGACCAATAAACCATTTTAAATTGTAACAACTTAAAAAATAGATTTACTTCAGTGAATTACACCCAATCACTCTAAATGATTTGCCTCAACTTAAAAATTGTGGGTTCAATAAGATAAAAATAATTATATTGGTTCCAATTGAAAATATTAAGTGTGAATCATTACCTTAACTAGACAGCCTGTTTCGACAACGTAAGATGAAACGGGCACGAGTTTGTGTCAGATATGTATGAAGAACAAATGATAAGTAACGAAGAATTTGTTTTGTAATGATTGTAGTCCGCTGTACTCATTACTGTACAGACTTGTACTGTTAGTTGATGAATTTTCCAGGCCTATAGTATAATATTGAATGATGAATGTTCCAGTACAATATGGAATAGTAATAAGTATAAGCACCACAAACCTGATATCGGTGTATTGAATGAATGCGTAATTGAATCAGAATGCGTAATCAGGCCTGGAGCTGTAGTCGAAATCGCCTTTCAGGTCTCTAGAGCGTTAATCGAAGTTGCCTTTCTCTTTGAGTTTTTGCGGCCGTAAATCTGCCGCCTGCCGCGATGTTGGGGTTGGATGTCGGTCTCGTAAGGTTTTATGGGCAGCTGCGCAGAAGGCGACTCCGCATTCAGCTTCGGATGGACGTGAGTGAGTGAGTGAGTGAGGAGGCAGGCGAATTATGTATTAAGATTATTTTAAGTTGAATGGAGGTTATACTTTTGTCAGTGATAGAGATGGTTGCGAGTGTAAATCCCAGGAGATCAGCAGTTTGTGAAACACTCCGACCAGCCCGTCTGGCACCACGTCACATTGAAAGTCCCTTCAGTCCCATTTCTTTTGATGCTCGGGTTTGCACTTCAGCAGGTGGTCTTGACGAGGTCTACAGGCCTGAATGTATTGAGTTGCTGCCCTGTGATTGGCTGATTAGAGATCATGCGTGAACAAGCAGCTGAACGGGTGTACCTAATAAAGTGGCCAGAATACAACAGAGTAGATCTGCACTAACGGGCTCCATTAACATCCAGGCGTAGGTGACGACGAATTCGTGAAGTCCAAGTGAGCTCCTGATATTTTAGAGGGCTCTTCTTGCATACGATCACACGGCTTTTCTTGATCTGTGGTATCCCGTCAGGTCGCCTACTAGACATTCAGTTTGTTTTTTTTGTTTTGTCCACATGTTTTCCAAGCCCAAAGGTTCATCTTCATGCGCACAGGTCCATCTCCAATTATGAAGTTAGAGTTCTCCGAGGAACCACTCAAGCCAGCAGAGTGCCATTAAAGAGCTGTTAGTTTTAAGGGTTCAGTTGGGAGTGAGTCGAGTGCTCTGATGGTTTCCGTCACGTGTTCCTCAAGCACTTGTGAATTGTGAATTACATTGAGGGGGGGAAGAGAAGGTCAGCTGAATGAATAAATAAATGCGGATAGTTGTGGAGTTCCACTGCTTCAGTGAAGATCACTAATGTGGTGATCTGCACACCACCTCTTGTATTGTGAATGTCCCTATAACTGCATGGCCAACAGTTTGTGGAAACCTGACCATCACACCTACTGCCATATTTTAGGGCTTGAAACTTAGATTTGATGGTTGGCTGGGGTTCTATGCTCTGAGTAGTGAGTTTTACAGAGAGCATGTATAGTTTTGGCCAACCTACCGAGGTGGCACTGTGGAGGGTGGCGTCACTCTGGTTGATGGTGGTAGGTGGTGAGGACTTTGGGGTGGGTGAGCAAATTTCTGACTCATCCAAGCGATGAAGAGGTGCAGCGTGCTTGTGTCATGCAGGACGCCGTGTTTCATATCCCTGACCAGATTGTGGTCTGAAGGCACTTGGGAGTGGGTGCCGAGTGAATACACCACTCACAAAAAATACAGCAAACCCGGCCAAAATTATCGTGAAGGTCTCCAGTGGCCAAAGTTGGTTTCATGTCTGACCTGCAGCGTCCTCGCTCGGCCAAACTTGACATGGCAGACCATGTAGGATGGTGTGCGCTGGTGGTCCTGCCAGTCACTGCTGTGTGGTGAGTGTGCAAAGCTGAAGTTGTCACTAGTCCTGGCCACACGTGTACAGTCGACCCTCGATATACAGTGGTGTGAAAAACTATTTGCCCCCTTCCTGATTTCTTATTCTTTTGCATGTTTGTCGCACAAAATGTTTCTGATCATCAAACACATTTAACCATTAGTCAAATATAACACAAGTAAACACAAAATGCAGTTTGTAAATGGTGGTTTTTATTATTTAGGGAGAAAAAAAAATCCAAACCTACATGGCCCTGTGTGAAAAAGTAATTGCCCCCTGAACCTAATAACTGGTTGGGACACCCTTAGCAGCAATAACTGCAATCAAGCGTTTGTGATAACTTGCAATGAGTCTTTTACAGCGCTCTGGAGGAACTTTGGCCCACTCATCTTTGCAAAATTGTTGTAATTCAGCTTTATTTGAGGGTTTTCTAGCATGAACCGCCTTTTTAAGATCATGCCATAGCATCTCAATTGGATTCAGGTCAGGACTTTGACTAGGCCACTCCAAAGTCTTCATTTTGTTTTTCTTCAGCCATTCAGAGGTGGATTTGCTGGTGTGTTTTGGGTCATTGTCCTGTTGCAGCACCCAAGATCGCTTCAGCTTGAGTTGATGAACAGATGGCCGGACATTCTCCTTCAGGATTTTTTGGTAGACAGTAGAATTCATGGTTCCATCTATCACAGCAAGCCTTCCAGGTCCTGAAGCAGCAAAACAACCCCAGACCATCACACTACCACCACCATATTTTACTGTTGGTATGATGTTCTTTTTCTGAAATGCTGTGTTCCTTTTACGCCAGATGTAACGGGACATTTGCTTTCCAAAAAGTTCAACTTTTGACTCATCAGTCCACAAGGTATTTTCCCAAAAGTCTTGGCAATCATTGAGATGTTTCTTAGCAAAATTGAGATGAGCCCTAATGTTCTTTTTGCTTAACAGTGGTTTGCGTCTTGGAAATCTGCCATGCAGGCCGTTTTTGCCCAGTCTCTTTCTTATGGTGGAGTCGTGAACACTGACCTTAATTGAGGCAAGTGAGGCCTGCAGTTCTTTAGACGTTGTCCTGGGGTCTTTTGTGACCTCTCGGATGAGTTGTCTCTGCGCTCTTGGGGTAATTTTGGTCGGCCGGCCACTCCTGGGAAGGTTCACCACTGTTCCATGTTTTTGCCATTTGTGGATAATGGCTCTCACTGTGGTTCGCTGGAGTCCCAAAGCTTTAGAAATGGCTTTATAACCTTTACCAGACTGATAGATCTCAATTACTTCTGTTCTCATTTGTTCCTGAATTTCTTTGGATCTTGGCATGACGTCTAGCTTTTGAGGTGCTTTTGGTCTACTTCTCTGTGTCAGGCAGCTCCTATTTAAGTGATTTCTTGATTGAAACAGGTGTGGCAGTAATCAGGCCTGGGGGTGGCTACGGAAATTGAACTCAGGTGTGATACACCACAGTTAGGTTATTTTTTAACAAGGGGGCAATTACTTTTTCACACAGGGCATTGTAGGTTTGGATTTTTTTGCTCCCTAAATAATAAAAACCATCATTTAAAAACTGCATTTTGTGTTTACTTGTGTTATATTTGACTAATGGTTAAATGTGTTTGATGATCAGAAACATTTTGTGTGACAAACATGCAAAAGAATAAGAAATCAGGAAGGGGGCAAATAGTTTTTCACACCACTGTACGACCGGCCTGACATGCGAACAACTTGTTTACGACCAAAATTTTTGTTTTGAATTACGACCAACATCTTGAGTTACGACCCGATCACGTGTATCCACTTGTGCGATTGTAAACAAAGAGCCGAGAGCGTTCGTAAGCGTCCGTCGGAGCCCAGATACGTGTGTTTGTGGAGGTAATTTCGGTCAGTGCAGTGATTTATATAATTTGATAATAGCTATCAAAATGGCCCCAAAAAAGCTAGAAAAGAAGCTGAGGAAGGAAGAGAAGGTAACGAAGGTAAAGAAAGTGATCACAATTGAAACAAAGAAGGAAATTGTGCGGAAATATGAGAGTGGCGTTCGTGTGACCAATCTTGCTAATATGTACAGCATGTCGTAATCCACCATCTCGACTATTTAAAAAGAAAAGATTTGTCCAAACAATAACCACCTTCCATTTCATTCTCCTCCTCCTCCCTTCCTGCAAGCCAAAGATGTCAACTTAAATGGTGAGTACAGTATGAAATTGTTGTTTCTGGTAGGCTAGGCACTTTTTATAACTTTTTGGTTAATACATTAGAAGAATTATTGGTGTTTTTGGTAAATTATGCACATTATGCAACCCTTTTTTTATTATGAAAAGGTTAAGTAAGTGTTGCTGTGGGAGATGTGAAATGCATTATGGGTATTTCCATTATTTCTTATGGGAAAAATAGTCTTGACTTACAACCAACTTGAATTACAACCAGCCCTCGCGAACGAATTGAGTTCGTAAGTCAAGGGTCCACTGTATTTGCGTGAGCCATATTTCATGTGTGAGGTATGCGTGACGTAGCACACCCGTGGTGTATTCCATCACCTGGCTGGGCTTCATGTCCCTTTTTGTTCTTTGTTGAGTGATTTATTTATGTTAATGGCTGATTATCTGCAGTATTTTGTTTGCCTGCGTTATGTTCCTTATTGTTTTGAGGGTGGTCCCTCTAAGAGGTGGGGCCACCTGCCAATCAACACCAGGATACTGCCCTCTGCCATATAAAACCTGAGGGTCTTCCACAGTTCCTGATAGTTCTCCTTGAAAGCGCTGGGGAGTGCTGGGTGACCGTCAGCTTCTCGTTTATTACGATTTTCTTGGATTTTGACTTCATGCTTTATTTTTGACTTTGTTGTCGCTTTCTCTTTTGGGAATTTGGTTGCATTGGGTTGCCATATTGTTTTGGTCAAATCCTATTTCCTTGGTGCTCCATTGGAGTGTCATTGTTATTGAAGAGCATTTTTAGAAAGATTCAATGTGGCCCTTTTTGTACCTTGCCAGGGTTTTCCACAGGATTTCCCCCTCTTTTTTTAACTTGAACAAGATGGCACCTGTGTTTGGCATGCCACCTGTCCCTCTCGGCTCTCCTTGTGCTTGTTTTTCTTTTTGTTGCTCCTTTGTGAATGGCTCCAGTTCTTTGCTTTGCTGTGACATTCGACTTGCTGCCAAAGAACTGATGGGGTATGACCTGGGTGAATGAATAGTAAGCGTCTTATTGTCCCACTATTTCTGTCAGAATTACCTGCTCACCTCTGGCATGCTCTGGTTTGTCCACTTTTAGGTGGACAGAGAAGAGGCAGGACACACGGAGAAGCACAAAGGTTTGTTGGTGACATTTGGATTTCGTCTGGCTTTGTTTTTCGGGAATGAATGTGTTTTGGCCAGGTGCGGATTGGATCGTCGCCATGTTGTTAATCCTGGCGGTCACTGGAGCCCACAAGGTTATAGATCAGTCTTCCCTTGACTTTGAGATCAGCAGAATCTGTTGAACTGTTTTTTGGTGTCGACTTGGGATGCATTTGGGTCACGCTGTCATTTATGGGTATTTTTTTTTTTTTTTTGTATTGTCCTTGCTCTATATTTTGCTTTAACATTTAATTTTATTCTATGTTTTACTTTTCAGCACTTTGTGACTTTTACTTGTAATTGGTGCTTTATAAATATTTTTCTTTTTACCTCTCTCCTATTCTATTCTGGAAGGAATATTGATCAGTCCTGGGGTCTTAGACAGCATCTCAATAATATATTAAAACATTTTAATGTCCCTTCGAAGAGTACAGTGGGATAAGGATCTCTTACTCATCATGTCAAAAATGAAGTGGAAGGTATCAATGCACAGAATTCACTCGAGCGCCATATGTGCAAAACATTCAACTATTCAACTTAAAATCTTTTATCGATCGCATCTGTCTCGTTTAAAATTGTCCAAAATGTGCCAACCTGTGAACGCTGAAGTTGAACTCCAGCCTTACTGGGCCATATGTTTTGGGCGGCGTGGAGCAAATTAACAACATTGTGGACCAAAATCTTTAAATGCCTCTCAGACAGCCTTGGTGTCACAATCCCTCCTAATCCATTAACAGCTGTGTTTGGTGGGCTCACAGAGGGGCTTAAAGTGGAGAAGAACAAACAAACTGTAATTACTTCACTATTAGCATGTAAACTTGTCTTACTCAACTGGAAGAATCCCAGCCCACCTCTGTTAAGTCAGTGGGTAACTGATGTTATTTACTATTTGAAATTGGAAAAGTCAAATTCTCTCTTAGAGGGTCTGTGCAAAACTTTTTAAAAACCTGGCAGGATCAAATTAATAACATTTTAGAATAAGCTTTTAGACTGGGGAAGATTGTTCTCATCCCTCTCTTCTACTCTTAAAGTTTTACTCTGGCATGTTGGCCTCGTTTTTGTCACAATAACAGTCCAAAGACATTAAAAAGGTATGGGGCAGCCATCCATATATTGTGCCCTGGCTGCAAATGGGTCATTTTGTTGAGATGTTCACAGGTTTGAGTCCAAAACAGAACTGATTTGAGTGTGAGAATATGGCGGCTCTAAAGACCAGGGACAGGAAGTGATGTCCTCGGGACCGGAAGTGACATCATCAGTAGCACCCCGGAAACCGGAGGTGATGTCATCAAATGGCGCTGGGACCTAGTGGGATTTCCCGTGGATGGTCTGCAGAGGATTGAGAAGGGAAGTCGGTGCAACTCGCCACCCCCTGGTCTGGTGTGGTACAACTGTTATTCAGGCCCTCTAGCTGCCTCCCATTCGCACGTGTGTGACACTTTCTCTTTCTGCAGAGTGAGAGTTAAATTGAATTCAGTTTTGTCATGTTTGACTTGCTTGTATGGGATATCACTTTCTTTTAATAAATTCAATAAAAAGGAAAAAAAAATTATATACATACAGGGTGGCCCATATTTATGTATATGGCGTTTCACAGGCTGTAGCATTTAAACTACTGTACGAAAAGTATCGAAAACGGCATCATGTGTAGCCCAGTGGTTCTCAAACTGGGGGGTGTGCGAAGATGTGAAAAAAGGAAAACAAGAATCAAAAATATGAAAAATACATCTATTGAAACCAAAACAAATTAACTTAAACTACATTCTGTTACTAGAAAAATTTATATAGAGTTAGATAAATGTCTATAAAAGTTAAGTAGGTATAATAAAATATACATCTATGAGATATCATTAATTAAAAAAGAACAAATTGGTATTAGTGGGCTCCTTTCAAAAAAACGTTAGGGGGGGAGGGGGGGCGCAATTAAAACTGTTATGAAAACTCGGGTCGTAAATACTTAAAGGTTGAGAAACGCTGGTGTAGCCTAAGAATGGGAGTAATGATGTGCTGGACTGGACTGGGCAACCCCTGCGGTGTTTGAATACAGAATGGCAGCTTTCACCGAAGAATTCCAGAGGATTCCAGTATGGATGTGCCAAGCGGCCTGTGACAAAGTTGCTCTTCGTCTTCAGGTGTGTATGAAATCAATCAAATCAAATAGCCTTTTATTGTCAATTCACTATATGTGCAGAACATACAGGAGAATTCGAATACTGTTTCTCTCTCATCTTTGTACTACAATAACATATATATATATATAAATAAAAAAAAAAAAATATATATATATACGGTGGGGCAAAAAAGTATTTAGTCAGCCACCAATTGTGCAAGTTCTCCCACTAAAAAAGATGAGAGAGGCCTGTAATTTTCATCATAGGTATACATAGGTCAACTATGAGAGACAAAATGAGAAAAAAAATCCAGAAATTTTTGAAGAATTTATTTGGAAATTATGGTGGAAAATAAGTATCAATGTGATTTTGTATGTGTGTATGTATGTGTGTGTATATATATATATATATATATATATATATATATATATATATATATATATAATATACACACATGGAGGTAGATAGTCCAGACATTGATCCGATGTATGTGAATGTAAAGTTACAATACAATACAGTTTATGTTTGTATAGCCCAAAATCACACAGGAAGTGCCGCAATGGGCTTTAACAGGCCCTGCCTCTTGACAGCCCCCCAGCCTTGACTCTCTAAGAAGACAAGGAAAAACTCCCAAAAAAACCTAGTAGGGAAAAATGGAAGAAACCTTGTGAAAGGCAGTTCAAAGGGAGACCCCTTTCCAGGTAGATTGGGCGTGCAGTGGGTGTCAAAAGAAGGGGGTCAATACAATACAATACAGTACACAGAACAGAACAATTCCTCAATATAGTAAGAAATAAAAAATATAAATTTTAGAAGTACAGAGCAGAATTTAACAGTAGATGATATATCCCATAATAAGATTTGGATTTGTATAGAGTTCTGGAGACCTCATCCTTCAAGCTGCCTCCCCCATTTGGCCATTCCACGGCTGAAACAGTGCTGGGCCAGCCAATCCGATGAAAGGACCCCTCTTTCCCACGATTCCCGCGATCCTCCATCTGGGATGACTTTTCCTTTGGCAGGCAAAACAACTTGGCAGGTGGGCCGTGGTACCAAGTGCCACCTTTGAGTACCGAGAAGAAAAACAGAATAAGTGAGGGTTAGTATACAATTCTAACTGTCATGTTACTTATGTTTAAGTGCTAATGACTAACAACAGAGATGCAGTCTGTACAGTTAATCAGCAGCTCTAGTCAGGGTGTACTAAACTGAAGTAGTGAGGAATTGAAAGCTGAGAATGAAGGGGCATCTCTTATAGTAGCAGGCAGACCACTCCACAGTTTAGGGGCCCTGTAACTAAAAGCTCGACCTCCCACTGTTATTTTATTAATCCTTGGAATCATAAGCAGACCGGCATCTTGAGATCTTAATGTGCGCTCTGGTTTGTAAGTCATGATAAGTTCAGACAAGTAAGCCGGACCTCGGCCATTTAATGCTTTATATGTTAAAAGAAGGATTTTGAAATCTGCCCTAAACTTAACCGGGAGCCAGTGTAAGGATTTAAGAACTGGAGTTATGTGTTCGTATTTTCTTGTTCTTGTAATAATTCTCACAGCCGCATTTTGGATTAACTGGAGGCTGTATAAAGAACAGTTTGAACATCCAGTGAACACCGCATTGCAGTAGTAAATCCTACTAGAGATAAATGCAGGAATTAGTTTCTCAGAATCCTGTTTATTTAAAAAGCGCCTTAATTTCCTAACATTTTTAAGATGGAAGAAACATGTTTTGGACAACTTTGTAATATGCGCTTTTAAATGACACGCTAGAGTCAAAGATAACTCCTAGATTGCGGGCTGATTCAGTAAAATTGACTGGGATTCCCACTGAGTTAAATGATGACAAAATATTGTTATGATCAGCGTCATTCCCTCCAACAATTAACATCTCTGTTTTATCTGTATTTAAAGACAAGTAGTTCTTATTCATCCACTCCTTTAATTCACTAACACAACTAATTAAAGACAACATTGGAGAAACTTCATTTGATTTAAATGAAAGGTATAACTGGGTGTCATCTGCATACGAGTGAAAATTAACATTATGTTTCCTAATGAGAGATCCCAGTGGAAGCATGTAAAGTGAAAACAGTAAAGGTCCCAGTACTGAGCCCTGCGGGACACCATATTGAACTTCTGTGTATAATGATGGAGTACTGTCAGCACATTTCTGTACATATTGGAATCGATTTGATAAGTAAGAACTAAACCAAGCGAGCACGGTGCCTGTAAACCCAACATCATTTTCTAGCCTGTGCAGTAAAATAGAATGGTCGATGGTGTCAAATGCTGCACTTAAGTCCAACAACATAATTACAGTGGAGTTTCCTTCATCACAGGATATCAGAATGTCATTTACAACCCGTGTTAGTGCCGTTTCTGTACTATGACCAGTGCGAAAACCAGACTGGAATTTCTCAAATAAATTGTAATGCATAAGGTGTGTCTGAAGCTGACTGGCGACTACTTTTTCTAGTATTTTATAGAGAAACGGTAGATTTGAAATAGGCCTATAATTATTTAGTATATGTGGGTCTAGATCTGACTTTTTAAGTAATGGTTTAATGACTGACACTTTTAGTGCATCTGGTACTGTGCCATGCAATAATGAACTATTGATAATGTTTAGGATAGGCGCTGCAAGAACATCCATTGCACTTTTTACTAGTTTTGTTGGCACTGGATCTAAGGAACAAGTAGTGGGCTTCATTTTAGAAATTAAACTTAAGACTTCCTGCTCAGTTACAGGATTAAAATTACTAAAGTGCTGAGTGCAACGTGAGACAGGGTCTGCTAAGCTAGTATTTGGTTTGTACTGTGATGCAGAGATCTGGGATCTTATATTTTTAATTTTCTCATTGAAGAAGTTCATAAAGTCTGTACTGCTAATGTCTGTTGGTATTTTGCACTGTTGATCTGAATTTCCATTTGTTAATTTAGCCACTGTTCTAAACAGTACCTGAGGATTTTTATTATTGCTATCCATTAATGTAGAATAATATTCTGACCGAGCTTTAAAGAGGGCTTTTTTATATTTATTAACACTCTCTGTCCATGCAATTTGAAAGACCTGTAGCTTTGTTGTTCTCCCTCTGCGTTCCAGTTTTCGACACTCTAATTTAAGAGCTCGAGTGTTTTCATTAAACCAGGGAGAGTTTCTATGTGCTTTGATCACTTTTGTTTTAAGGGGAGCCACTGTGTCCAGAGCATCTCTCAAGGTAACATTATAATGTGATGTTAGCTCATCTAAATTGTTTTCTGTGTTTACATTTGATGTTAACTGATCTAAATGGTTTTCCACAATTACACTCGACTTACTCAAAGTCTCTATAAATTTTGAAGCAGAATTACAATCTAGATGTCGCACTGTCTTTGTTTTAATCTGGGAGTGTGTTGGCAAGGGCAGGACCAAATCAAATGTAATTAAGTAGTGATCAGAAATAACTTCATTTAATGGAGTAATAATTAAATTTTGAATTTCAACTTTGTAAGTTATAATTAAATCTAATGTGTGGTTATGATTATGAGTTGGACCTTTGACATTCTGACAAAATCCTACTGAATTTAACAAATAAGTAAAACATTTGCTAAAAGTGTCAGTTTCCACATCAATGTGTACATTAAAATCTCCCATCAGTACTACGTGATCATAATTTATAGCCAAGTTAGATAAAAGTTTGCTAAATTCAGACATGAACAATGAATACGGCCCTGGTGGTCTATAGACTAGCACTATAATTGTGTTGGAATCTGTTTTAATATTTAAAATGAATGCTTCAAAGGATGTAAAGTTGCCTAAATTTTTAGAAGTGATTTGCATTTTGTTACAATGAATTATTCCAAGGCCCCCTCCTCGACCTGAATCTCTAGACTTATGAAGGAACGAGTATCCATCTGGTGACGCCTCAGCTAGGGGGACAGTGTCACATTTACTAAGCCAGGTTTCGGTGAGAAGACACAGATCAGATCAGATTTTGTACTTAAGTTCAGTCCTTCCAGAATTTCCTGATGAAATCGTGACGTGTGAATGGGATCAGAAGCGCTCCTTTTCTTGACAACAAATCCTCAGACAGTCCTCATGCTGCGGGAAGACACCAGACAGTCCGTACCCCCAAAACGGGAGACGATCCACGACAAGAACAAGAATCCGATGGCAAACAAACGGGCAGCTCCAGACACAAATGCAAAAGATGTCTTCCCTCCGTCAGTATAACTGGGCCCCCTTTTAAATGTCATGCCGGCCTCCTTGTCCCCAGCAGCCCCTGCACCCTCGGCAGATTACTAATCGGAGCCACTGCAGGGACTGCTGGGAGTTGAAGTTTCTTTACCCAGTAGCACTGGTACATCTCCCTCTCTCTCTCTCTCTCTCAAGCTTTTTCCTCTTCCTCCCGACTGTGGCTCCCTGAATGGAGTGAAGTGGCTTCTTTTTTACACCCCCAGGTGTTCCGTGATCTCCTACCAGGTGTACTTCTGGGTGTGATGGCTGTCCTGCTGAGGAGGGCTCAGTTGTCTACCCCCCCTCCCCCTCCATGGCCTCCATGCTCCAAACCTGTGGCACTACAGTCAGCCGGTGGGGTGGGGGGGCTGCCCTCCCTCTTTCTGGAAGAGGTATTGCTTCGGTCCTTCCCTTTTTAAGAAGGCATCCCAGCCTGGAAAGAGTCCCAGTTGTCCATCAGAAAAAATACAAATAAGAAAATCAACCTGGGCATTGTTCAACAAAAATTTTAAATGCTAAAGAGCAAGACAAACCATCACTCTTATCAGAAGCAGGCTCATATTGTTTTCTAATTTAAAGCCTCATACATAAACATGGCAAGAGAACAACCAGAACTAATTTACATGTAGATATAATTTTTATATATATATATATATATATATATATATATATATATATATATATATATATATATATAATGTGTCTTGGGCATGTGTACATCATAACACATTAAGCTGAGACAGTTTGATGTTTTTGAATTTGATGAACAGATACAACAGCAAATAAAACAGTCCATAGCCATAACAGTTGATTAAGGATGGAGATGGAGTTCCTGATTCTGGAATGTGATTTGCTGACCAGCTGACACGGAGGAGAGGAAAATAAAAAAAAAACTCCTAAGATTGGGGTAACGGGAGGACAAATAAACCTCAGGAGGGCCAGAAGACAGCAGCGAGCAAATCAAAATAGTTAAGTCTGATGGCAATCCCAGAAGTCAGGATGACCTCAGCCAGCTGGTCGCCCACCTTGCACTGGGCACAGTTGATGCGGTCGTCTATGAAGGTTTCCAAGTCCTGCTCATTTTCCTCCAGAACCCCCAGGTGACTGTAGAACAGTGTGCTTTGAGCCAGGTGAGGGGGGGCCACTACATAGGAGTTTAGAAATTTTTTGAAGCGGTCCACAGGTTTAGCCTGGTGTATTTCTATTGGTAAATGATTCCTAATTTTAGGTGCATAAGAACAGAAAGCTGCCTCATCAGTTCTTTGGTGCTTAGTTTCACTGCTCACAGTGCTACCACACAAAGGAAATATTCATGTGGGCTACTACAAGAAATGGAAATGCTAACTATGGAAATAACAAAGTGACTGAACTGAATCCAATATGACGATATATACAGTATACAAGGTCTGTCGGGAACAAGTCCAGCCATATATATAAAATCCAATGTCAGTCTGTCCGTCCGCTTTTCATGAGAGAACTACTTAACGGATTTAGATTGGATTTTATTTTATAATTTGTTTGAACATTCTGGTTTAAATTTTGCGACTTCTCTCATTACACTAAGAATCATAATTTACTTACAGGAGTGATTTACTCGCACTAATCTGAGAGAGAGGCTGTGGGCCGAGGGGGGCGGGGCCCTTCTCACTCACTCACACACCAGCCTCGGGGTGTACTTTACAATCATGTAGCCTGTGAATGAGAGAACTGCTTAACAGATTTAAGTTTGCTTGATCAATCCAGTTGATTCTGCAACTTCTGTCACCGTGCTAAGTATCAGAGTTCAGTTGCTGCAGCGATTTATTGGCACAAATCCGAGAAAGAGGCTGTGGGAAGCGGCAAGCATGATGTCAGGAGTGGGGAGCCAGGCAGGGCCCTCCTCACTCACGCGCCAGCCTCCGTTCGAGTCTACCTCTGGCAACGTGTTGGAGCGGACCTGGCCTCCACTTAAGTAGCGAATTAGCGAACTACTTAAAGGATTTAGATCGGGTTTATTTTTCTATAATTTGATTGAACATTCCAGTTGATTTTGCAACTTCTCTCATTGCGCTACGTATCAGAGTTCACTAGCAGGAGCGATTTATTCACGCTAATCCGAGACACAGGCTGCGGGACGTCAGGAGTAGGGAGCCCGGGTGGAGCCCTCATCACTCACGCGCCAACCTCCGTTCGAGTCAGTTTACTTCTGGCCACATTGTGGAGTGTACCTGTCCTCCACTTAAGTAGTTCTCTCATTCGCTGCCTAATGGATTTAGATCGTTTTTTTCTCTAGAATTTGCTTGAACATTCCAGTTGATTTTGCAACTTCTCTCATTACACTAAGTATCAGAGTTCGTTTATTTATTCCGAGGCAGAAGCTGCGGGCCGAGGGTAGGGAAAGCGTGATGTCAGGAGTGGGGAGCTGGGCAGGGCCGTCGTCACTCATGTGCCAGCCTCTGTTCAAGTCACTCTACCTCCTGGAGTGGACCTGGCGTCCACTTAAGTAACGAATGAGAGAACTACTTCACGCATTTAGATCGGGTATCCTCTTTATTAAAATCCCTTTGTGCGTCCAGGTGTCCGTGTGTGTGTGTCTTCTGGTGAAGTGCGCATGCGCGGTGCGCGGGGCACGGTGCGATGCGTGATATTACTGTCAGAGAAAGTTACAAGCGTTTTATGGAAATACAAACCAGTATTACTGCGAGAGGAAATTAAAGGTACACAATACAGTGACGCATATTACAGCCACATACAAGCCAGTATTACTGTCAGAGGAGGTTAAAGGCATATTACCGATGCGCACGCCTGTATTACCGCCAGAGAACATTAAAGGTATATTACGGATGTACAAGCCAGCGGAGGTACAAGACAGTATTACTGTCACAGGAAATTAAAGACACACAATAAACGGCGGCAGCCCACGAAGAACGGTCAGCTCAGCAAGTAAACAACAACAAAAGAGAGGCTGAAAGAAAGAAAAATACGACCAACAAACAGAATGAGGTCAAAGTCCCTTGGCATTTAATATAGACTGTGCCTACTACTGTTTATGCACTACTGTTCTAGCGCCCGTTATTGTAACGGGCTAAATGACTAGTTTTTCTATAATTTCCTTGAACATTCCAATTGATTTTGCGACTTCTCTCATCGCGCTGAATGTCATAGTTTGGTTGCGGCACCAATTTACTCGCGCTAATCTGAGACAGAGGCTGCTGGGCCCTCCTCACTCATGCGCCAGCCTCCGTTTGAGTCAGTTTACCTCTCACCATGTGTTGGAGTGTACCTTGCCTCTGCTTAGATAGTGATACCTGCTTGTTTATTGATTTTTTAACATTAGTCCCGTTTCACTACTACACGGGCAGAGCCACGGGGGACAGCTAGTTGTTAATATAATAAGAACAGTTTGTGTGGCATCGATGTAACCTGTCATCCCAGGGACAGTGGACTGGAATGCACATGCGTGAACAATGACGACTTCACTTGACCAGTGAGAATGGCTGTCGCATTCAAAATGACAGAGCGATTAGAGCAAGAAGTCTGCACCCAATTCGTCTGCGGAAACTGTTTGGATGATTCCGAAGGCTTTTTGGGGACGATGCCACGAGTGCAGCGCAAATAAAAGTGTGGCAGAAACGCTTCAAAAATGGCCGGGAGTCTGTTGAAAGTGATCCACGTGCCGGAAGGCCTACAACAAGCAGAACACCTGAGAATGTTGAATGTGTACAGGCTACAATCAACAGAGATCGGCGACTGACTGTGCGAGAACTGGGTGAGGTCCCAAAGTCCCTACTTTGAAGGGTACTGAGGTGTCATTGTCCCGTGTACAGTGGTTTTTGTATATTCTCCAATAAATGGATCTATTTTTCATATTACACGGCCGGATTCTCTCCGGACAGACCTTGTATGTAACACTAGTGTACTGTAATGGATAATAATGAGTAAAATGCTGTTTTGTGATGAAAACGTTAGCACATGGAGCTGTCATTAAACAAGCTTGAAAGTATTGACGCAGTTGAAGCAATGTTACGAGACGCGCTACTCATGAAGTGCAGTATTTAAGTACAAGTACAAGGGACATTCAAAAAGTTCTCTAATTAATAAAAACTTTCAAAAACAAATGAGCTCACTTCATGACATGACATGACCCTCTCAGACACAACCAATCAGTACTCCTCCCGCCTTCACGGTTTCCATCAAAAATATAAAAGTGCGGAAAGATTTTGAAAATCTCTCATATTACCGGTGTGAACAAAACAGAGAAAAATCAATTATGAAGATTTGGGGAGTCCACCCCGTATATTATAAGCACTGCCAACAATGTGCAGAGTAATCCTAGACGACTGAGTCACGATAGACTGAATAGGAGAGGGAAGGCTGGGGTTTTAAAGGTGGAGGACAGGAAGGGGTGGGATCTCGGGAGGGCGTGTTGTAGCAGTGGAAGTAGGCGGAGTCTCAGGTGGGCTTTCCTTCTGGTGTTCTGTGAAAGAGGGAGAAACGGCATTAGTGCTGTTCATTAACCCCTGGCTCTGCATCCTAATTTACAGTCATATGAAAAAGTTTGGGAACCCCTCTTAATTCTTTGGATTTTTGTTTCTCATTGGCTGAGCTTTCAAAGTAGCAACTTCCTTTTAATATCTGACATGCCTTATGGAGACAGTAGGATTTCAGCAGTGATATTAAGTTTATTGGATTAACAGAAACTATGCAATATGCATCATCACAAAATTAGACAGGTGCATAAATGTGGGCACCCCAACAGAGATATGACATCAATACTTAGTTGAGCCTCCTTTTGTAAATCTAATATCCTCTAGACACTATCCTCCTATAGCCTTTGATGAGTGTCTGATTCTGGATGGAGGTATTGTTCACCATTCTTCATACCAAATCTCTCCAGTTCAGTTCAATTTGATGGACAGCCTGCTTCAAATCATCCCATAGATTTTCGATGATATTCAAGTCAGGGGACTGAGACGGCCATTCCAGAACATTGTACTTCTCTCTCTGCATGAATGCCTTTGTAGATTTTGAACTGTGTTTTGGGTCATTGTCTTGTTGGAATACACAACCCCTGCATGCGTAACTTCCACTTTGTGACTGATGCTTGAACATTATCCTGAAGAATTTGTTGATATTGGGTTGAATTCATCAGACCCTCGACTTTAACAAGGGCCCCAGTCCCTGAACTGGCCTCACAGCCCCCCAGCATGATGGGACCTCCACCAAATGTGACAGTAGGTAGCAGGTGTTTTTCTTGGAATGCGGTGTTCTTCTTCCGCCATGCAAAGCACTTTTTGTTATGACCATATAACTCCATTTTTGTCTCATCAGTCCAAAGCACTTTGTTCCAAAATGAATGTGGCTTGTCTAAATGAGCATTTGCATACAATAAGCGACTCTGTTTGTGGTGTGAGTGCAGAAAGGGCTTCTTTCTCATCATCCTGCCATACAGATGTTCTTTGTGCAAATTGCGCTGAATTGTAGAACGATGTCCAGATACACCATCTGCAGCAAGATGTTCTTGCAGGTCTTTGGAGGTGATCTGTGGGTTGCCTGTCACCATTCTCACAATCCTGCTCATATGCCGCTCCTGTATTTTTCTTGGCCTGCCAGACCTTCTGGGTTTAAGAGCAACTGTGCCTGTGGCCTTCCATTTCCTGATTCCATTCCTTACAGTTGTAACTGACAGTTTAAACCTCTGAGATGGCTTTTTGTAGTCTTCGCCTAAACCAGGAGACTCAACAATCTTTGTTTTCAGATCTTTGGAGAGTTGCTTTGAGGATCCCATGCTGTCACTCTTCAGAGGAGTGTCAAAGGGAAGGAAGCACAACTTGTAATTGACCACCTTAAATACCTTTATATCTCATGATTGGACACACTGGTCTATGAAGTTCAAGGATCAATGAGCTCATCACACCAAGTAATCAGCATTGAGTAGTGACGGGCATTCAAATCAGCACAATGACAAGGGGACCCACATTTTTGCACAGCCAGTTTTTCACATTTGATTGAATTTCATACAACTAAATACTGTGTCACTAAAAATCTTTGTTCGGAAAGCACCGCAGTACTCAGATGTTCCTTCCGTGAGAACCCTAAATACAAAGAGGATTTTTTCATTTATGTTAGGTAGAATGCCCAGAGGGGACTGGGCGGTCTCGTGGCTTGGTACCCCTGCAGATTTTATTTTTTTTCTCCAGCCGTCTGGAGTTTTTTTTTGTTCTGTCCCCCCTGGCCATCAGACCTTACTCTTTTTCTATGTTAACTAATGTTGTCTTATTTTAATTTCTTATTTTGTCTTTTATTTTTATTTTCTTCATTATGTAAAGCACTTTGAGCTACTTTTTTGCATGAAAATGTGCTATATAAATAAATGTTGTTGTTGTTGTTCCTAGGAAATGAAAGACAGACCACTGTTATCTTTTTTGTTGAAAGTAAATTATTATGCAGGCTGAGAGGGGTTCACAAACTTTTTCATATGACTGTATCTAAGAAAGGCCAGGAAAGGTGTATGTGATATGGACATGTGATGAGGAGAGTCGAGGAATATGTGGGGAAAAGAGTGATGGGAATGGAAGTCCAGGAGGAGAGAAGACAAGGGAGGTCAAAGAAGAGAGAGATGGATGGATGGATAAAGTCAAAGAAGACCTGAAGGAAAATGGGGGTCTGACTGGCGAGGAGGTGCTGCAGGGAGAAGGTTGATCGGACACATCAATCCCACACAGAAGTGGGAAAAGATGAAGTGCAAGGAAGAAGTAGGAGAGAACCAAGGAAATCTGAGAAACTCCACTGATGACCTCAGTCCTCGTGTAGGAAACTTGTCAAAACCCAACAAAATCACTGCATACACAGAATGAAAACGTTCGTCAAGCACTGAGGAACCACACATCTCAGTCAGGCATCATTGAAGATTGCTTATCTTTAAGAGTATATATGAGCTTGTTGGACATCCCGTTCCAAGTCCATGGACATTAACATGGCCTTTGTGCCCATTATGCCAAAAGAGCATTTGTGAGGTCAGGTACTGATGCTGGACGAGACTCCCTGGCTCCTCCCCAAAGGTGTTCAGTAGGGTTGATGTGAGGGCCAGTCGAGTCCTTCCATGGCTTTATGCACAGGGACACTGGAGAAGACCTTCGTAACATGGAAGCTCACATATACTGCAGCATTAACAGCAGGGCCCTCGTAACGCATGGGCAGGCTGGGCATTTGCCCGGGGGGGGGGGGGGGGCGCCGCTGCCGCTGCCGCCGCCGCCGCCCACGAGCATAGGAGCCCCATGTTAATCTATGAATGCCGTGACCTGCTGTTAATGAATAACTCCTATACTAAACTGAATCCTGAATAAGGATGGGGAGTTTCTGTACCTCACCTGGACTGCTTGAGATTCTGCTTCATGGGATAACTGATGATTATGGCACTGAATGACCAAACTGCCATGATACGCCTGGTGACTTCAGCTGTTTTGAACGCACTAATAACCGGCGTGTGTGTGGCACATAGGCAAGATGATTGTGGTCAACTGGACGACAAGAAAGCCTACGATCACACAAGTGGCATGTCAATGGTGTAAGTCAGGTGCTGACATTCTACCCTCTCATGAACGAGCAGCAGGAGAAATGTCGTGAAAAAAATCTTGTCGATATCTGCTGGGATAGTCGGTGCCTGTGGACGGTGGTGACAGTTTCAGAACATGACACTTGAAGGACACGTACTAAATGTGCAGAAGGGGACACTCGATGTGCCTTCCCTATTGAGATTATCTTGACGTCTTGGTATTTGAGTTGGTATTTATGAGTTTCTGTACCCAGCAGGGGACACATGCATAATGGAAAGAGGTTTGTTAGAGATTACAGCCATTACTAACCTAACGATATACATAAAGATATATCTGATATCTTTCCGTAGTGGTATGACGGTGATTCTAAATGGAATAAAGAACTAAACGAAAATTATGAGTTTGATATCGGCTTAACACTCGCAAGAATATAATAGTCGAAGGAGAGCTACTTAGCCAAAGCACCAAAAAAGAATATTATAAATGGATGGTAAAGTTTATCTCCTTCCAGGAGGTCTTGCCAAGGGCCAGGATAGCAACACATTTCAGTTGTTGGTAGGACGAGAGCTTAGTGTTAAGTGGGTACCAATGGCACCCCCATCCATTATATAGAAGGATTGATCTCCAAGGTGTGCTGCCTCTTTAATCTCCTTGGTGTTCACCCGGAGTGTGACTCGGACTCGGAGTCCTCTGTAGATACGGTGAAGCCCGAGTCGAACTCGAGGTGACGTGCGATGATCCGCTTTAGAACATGAGGAAGTCTTCTGCTGCCATCTAGTGGTTGAAATAACATCATGCTGTAAAAACCTCCTGGCTATTTCTCTGCATTCTGCCACTTTCTGGTAGCTCATCTATACTAGACTATACTAAACTATAAATATTTGTTGTTGTGTTACAAGTGGACATTGGCATTTGCTTCTGATTTAGTGTCCTGGTCACCTCTGCCACCTCACGTGCCTGTTTGTGGATGGATCTCACGCACGACGTCACATAAAAGCAATGTTGACGTCACTTCAACTCAATTCTCTGCAAAGAAATTTCATGAATGTTTGTGTTGAACGCTTGATTAATAATAAATAATTCATAGTAACTTCATACTGTGCCACCTCCGTGTGTATGGTGTACCAATTGAGTATAATTTAGTCTTTATCAAGGCTTATGTTCTACTGTATTGTTCAAATGATTGTGTTGATTCATCTTTGCTTTCCAGTGTGTTTTTTAATTTTTTGTTAGAAGTGCCAATACAATCAATATCTGTTTAATTTGATCGACCTTTTACAGTCTTATTCCTGTGAGTGGTTGTGTACGTAGGAGGGCCTCCAGTGCACTGCTTTGCCCGGGGGGCCTATCATGCTGTTAATACGGCCCTGATTAACAGTACCCTTTGCTCCAACTAAGGGGTCTAAACCCAAACCTTGTCATCTTCCCTTCTGCACCAGGAACCATTCAGTCTGAAAGGTGGCATTCTCCTGGCGTCCATCTGACTGCCAGATTAGTGAAGTGGTCCAGAGAACACTGCACCAGAGTCCACCACTCACGCCCGCAACGTTTGGCAATGCATGTCATGATCTTCGGCCTGACTGTGGAAATCCCATTTCACGAAGCTCCCGTGCTGAAGTTGCATCCAGATGTAGTCTGGCACTCAGTTGTGAGGGATGCCACATAGGCCATTTTAGAACTCTTGGGCACTTGGCGGGCCTCACCATTTGAGTTTGTGTGGTCAACCACTACATCGCTGCGCTGTTGTTGCTCCTCGATGCTTCCACTTCACAATAATGACGACACCGAGAAGTTGACCAGAGCAGATGTAGTGGTAAAGGGTGGCATCCAGTGGCAGCGCCATGTTTGAAGTCGCTGAGCTTTTGAACGTTTGTAATGGAGGTTGCATGGCTCTGTCTTGGTTAACATAAGACCGGATCTCCTTCATGTGGAGGGCGTCCACCTACTTTTGAACAAGCTGTGGTGAAGAAAAGACACCAGAGAGACCGATTTAAGGGTTGGGGAACCAAAATTAATCCTGGTCTTGTACAGCACTGTCAAAGTAGTGATGTACATTCGACTGCCATGTTGGAAAGACAGCTGGATTTATGGTTGATGAACCAGAAATTAGTGCAGGAAGGAAGGAGATGACATGAACAGAGGGTGACAGAGTGGTGATGTCATCAAAGAGTGACCGGAGGGACGGTTGAAAGGCCGAAGTTCTTCCTATGACGGGATCGGGTTTTGGCGTAGAAGTCATGTACCGAGATTCATCTGGTTTTCAGTTTTTCTGATTGAAAAATGGAGAGGAGCATTTAGTTCGCTGTCTTAGTGAGTCTGCCGTCCAGTGGACGCCGTCGGTCCTTCTTGCTGCCCCCCTAATCACAGTGTGACACACGCGTGTATCTCCTTAGCTACTAAAGACCTTCTCTTATTGTTCTGCATTGTGCTCCTCACCTTGGCATCTCAATGCACTTTATGGCACAAGTTGGGGGTCTTCACTGTATAAGAAGTCTGATTAGCAGTCTCTGATTCATGGCCACACATTGATTTTTTTCTTTTGAACTGTTAAATCGTTTTTTTGTTTTAAAATTGTATGAGGAGCTGCTGAGCTGCACGACTTTCCCCGTCTCCTTCTCGCTTTCTATTAGACTTTGCCTCGGGATTCAAGATGATGAGCCGGACATCAGGCTTCTCTTTGCAGCTCCTCGGCTCCCATCTCCTGAGAGTTGCTAGTTTCCAAGAACACGTCGTGAGGGATCGTATCGCTTTCTAGCAATTTTGGACTGCAGAGTTTCAATTATGTCTGTAAGCTTCACTGCATATTTCTGTTGGTGCGGAAAAAAAATATTATAAATGAGTCCGGGGGATTAGTCTAATGGGTTACAAGGGAAGGCCGCCGTGGACGCAGCACATCACGTCCAACTGGGCGCTCCTCAGAATGA
Organism: Erpetoichthys calabaricus; assembly: GCF_900747795.2. Lineage (NCBI taxonomy): Eukaryota > Metazoa > Chordata > Cladistia > Polypteriformes > Polypteridae > Erpetoichthys > Erpetoichthys calabaricus. Next base: position 343,328,540 of record NC_041395.2, on the reverse strand, counting down.
AGTTCTACATGTTGTGTGAAGCAAACTCTGGTGACATCTGGAACTCGATGCTCCACACCAGTAGAGGAACTGAGTGGGATGGCAAGTACAGTCAATATGGCATCACTACCTCACCTGTGCTGTCACCGGTGGACCCTTTACTATATAACAGTGGGCAGTTTCTGTACCTCACCTGGACTGCTTGAGATTCCACTTCATAGGAAAACTGATGATTACGACACTGAATGACCGAACTGCTGTGATACGCCTGGTGACTCCAGTCAGAAATGGTGTGGGTATGGCAAGAAGGATAGATGATTGCGGTCAACTGGAGGACAAGAAAGACAGTGAGTCAGTCAGTCAGTCATCATCCAACCCGCTATATCCTAACACAGGGTCACAGGGGTCTGCTGGAGCCAATCCCAGCCAACACAGGACGCAAGGCAGGAACAAATCCTGGGCAAGGCACACACACACACTAAGGACAATTTAGGATCACCAATGCACCTAACCTGCATGTCTTTGGACTGTGGGAGGAAACTGGAGTACCCGGAGGAGACACGGGGAGAACATGCAAACTCCACGCAGGGAAGACCCTGGAAGCGAACCCAAGTCTCCTTACTTTAAGGCAGCAGCACTATCACTGTGCCACCGTGCCACCCCACAAGAAAGACATCTGCCTGCTAAACTCTCTTCATAATGCAGCAGTTGGCAATAATTATGTCGGGGAAATGTGGAAGTCGCTGAGCAACAAGCAACATGTAACCTATGATCACACAAGTGGCGTATCGATGGTGTGAGTCAGCTGCTGACATTCTACCCTCTCGTGAACGAGCAGCAGGAGAAATGTCGTGAAAAAAATCTGTCTATCTGCTAGGATAGTCGGTGCCTGTGGATGTTGGTGACAGTTTCAAAACATGACACTCGAAGGACACGTACTAAATGTGCAGCAGGGGACACTCGATGTGCCTTCCCTATTGAGATCATCTTGACGTCTTGGTATTTACGAGTTTCTGTATCCAGCAGGGGGCGCATGCATTATACTTGTTAGAGATGACAGCCATTACTAACCCAATGATATGCATGAAGATATTTCTGATATCTTTCCATAGTGGTACGGCGGTGATTGTAAATGGAATAAAGAATCGGAAACGCTAAAGGAAAACTGACAATTACGACACAGAATGACCGAACCGCCATGATACGCCTGGTAAGGCAACAACTGGCAATGTTTACGTCTGGGGGGAAATGTGGTAAAAGCTGAGCCTTGAGTTACAAGCAGCCTACGATCACATAAGTGAGGCGGAGTGGTGGCTCTGAGGCTAAGGATCTGCGCTGGTATCCCGAATGTTGCCGGTTCGAATCCCCGTCAGTGCCAAAAGAGATCCTACTCTGCTGGGCCCTTGAGCAAGGCCCTTAACCTGTAATTGCTCCAGGGGGCGCTGTACAATGGCTGACCCTGCGCTCTGACCCCAAGGGGTATGCGAAAAAAACTAACAAACACTGTTGTAAGTCGCTCTGGATAAGAGCGTCTGCTAAATGATGTAAATGTAAATGTAAATAAGTGGCGTGTCGATGATATGGGTCAGGTGCCAACATTCTACCATCTCATGAACGAGCAACAGGAAAAATATTATGAAAAAAATCTGTTGATATCTGCTGGGACAGTCAGTGGCAGTTTCAAAATGCGACACTTGAAGGACTTGTACTAAAATGTGCAGCAGGGGACACTCGACGTGCCTTCCCTACTGAGATTATCTTGACATCTTGGTATTTACAAGTTTCTGTATCCAGCAGGGGGCGCATGCATCATGGGAAGAGGTTTGTTAGAGATGGCAGCCATTACTAACCTAACGATATACATAAAGAGATATGGTTAAAATAGTTTACTGTCAAATAATGCAAAGAGTACGCGACACGTGTTTCACCCTAATTCTGGGCTCATCAGGCGTACACACTCACTGCACCCCCTCTCGGGGAATTGAACCTCGGACGTCAGTGCTAGAGGCGAAGCCCCTAACGCTACGCCACGGCGTGTGGTTCATTTATTTGACAGCATGTAGATCGGGGTAATTACATTCATTGCATTCGTAGTCTGTGTCACAATCTGATTATATGGGTGGTTACCTACCAGGTAACGCTTGTGGTTGGCCAGCAAGTCGGCTAACATCCGCCACGATGCCCTCAGTTGTGAGAAGCAGATCATAGAATGGTTGAAATAGTTTACTGTCAAATAATGCAAAGAGTACACGACACGTGTGCAATGAATGTAATTACACCGATCTACATGCTGTCAAATAAATGAACCACACGCCGTGGCGTAGCGTTAGGGGCTTCGCCTCTAGCGCTGACGTCCGAGGTTCAGTTCCCCGAGAGGGGGTGCAGTGAGTGTGTACGCCTGATGAGCCCAGAATTAGGGTGAAACACGTGTCGCGTACTCTTTGCATTATTTGACAGTAAACTATTTCAACCATTCTATGATCTGCTTCTCACAACTGAGGGCATCATGGCGGATGTTAGCAGACTTGCTGGCCAACCACAAGCGTTACCTGGTAGGTAACCACCCATATAATCAGATTGTGACACAGACTACGAATGCAATAAATATAAAGATATATCTGATATATATATCAGTCATATGAAAAAGTTTGGGAGCCCCTCTTAATTCTTTGGATTTTTATTTCTCATTGGCTGAGCTTTCAAAGTAGCAACTTCCTTTTAATATCTCACATGTCTTATGGAAACAGTAGGATTTCAGCAGTGACATTAAGTTTATTGGATTAACAGAAAATATGCAATATGCATCATAACAAAATTAGACAGGTGCATAAATGTGGGCACCAACAGAGATATGACATCAATACTTAGTTGAGCCTCCTTTTGTCCTCTAGACGCTGTCCTCCTATAGCCTCTGATGAGTGTCTGATTCTGGATGGAGGTATTGTTCACCATTCTTCATACAAAATCTCTCCAGTTCAGTTCAATGTGATGGACAGCCTGCTTCAAATCATCCCATAGATTTTCGATGATATTCAAGTCAGAGGACTGTGACGGCCATTCCAGGACATTGTACTTCTCCCTCTGCATGAATGCCTTTGTAGATTTTGAACTGTGTTTTGGGTCATTGTCTTGTTGGAATATCCAACCCCTGTATGCGTAACTTCAACTTTGTGACTGATGCTTGAACATTATCCTGAAGAATTTGTTGATATTGGGTTGAATTCATTAGACCCTCGACTTTAACAAGGGTCCCAGTCCCTGAACTGGCCACACAGCCCCACAGCATGACGGAACCTCCACCAAATTTGACAGTAGGTAGCAGGTGTTTTTCTTGGAATGCGGTGTTTTTCTTCCGCTATGCAAAGCGCTTTTTGTTCTGACCAAATAACTCCATGTGTGTCATCAGTCCAAAGCACTTTGTTCCAAAATGAATCTGGCTTGTCTAAATGAGCATTGGCATACAACAAGCGACTCTGTTTGTGGCATGAGTGCAGAGAGGGCTTCTTTCTCATCACCCTGCCATACAGATGTTCTTTGTGCAAATTGCTCTGAATTGTAGAACGATGTCCAGATACACCATCTGCAGCCAGATGTTCTTGCAGGTCTTTGGAGGTGATCTGTGGGTTGTCTGTCACCATTCTCACAATCCTGCTTATATGCCGCTCCTGTATTTTTCTTGGCCTGCCAGACCTGCTGGGTTTAACAGCAACTGTGCCTGTGGCCTTCCATTTCCTGATTCCATTCCTTACAGTTACAGAAACTGACAGTTTAAACCTCTGAGATGGCTTTTTGTAGCCTTCCCCTTAACCAGGAGACTCAACAATCTTTGTGTTCAGATCTTTGGAGAGTTGCTTTGAGGATCCCATGCTGTCACTCTTCAGAGGAGAGTCAAAGGGAAGGAAGCCCAACTTGTAATTGACCACCTTAAATACCTTTATATCTCATGACTGGACACACCGGTCTATGAAGTTCAAGGCTTAATGAGCTCATCAACCAATCAGCATTGAGCAGTGACAGACATTCAAATCAGCATAATGACAAGGGGACCCACATTTGTGCACAGCCAGGTTTTCACATTTGATTTAATTTCATACAACTAAATACTGCGTCACTAAAAATCTTTGTTCAGAAAACACCGCAGTACTCAGATGTTCCTAGGAAATGAAAGACATACCACTGTTATCTTTATTGTTGAAAGGAGAGTCCATTATTATGTAGGCTGAGAGGGGGTCCCAGACTTTTTCATATGACTGTGTATACATATATAATAGAGAGATGTGGTTACATAGACACACAAGATGATTTTATTATTAAATGAATAAGGTGTATGACAGAAAGAAAGATAGGAGAGCAAGTGTTCATGTATCAGTATATGATGACAATTATACAGTATGGAGCAAACTGCATTGAACACAAATATGACAGATAACTGTGAGTATAACACGAGGGTAAAGCAGAAAGTACAGGCAGTTTGAAAATTGTGCGGTAACCACAATGGATAGAAACTGATGCAATACAACACAATTGTAAAAAATTGTAAAAAACCCACCCGGGGGGGTGAACGTTAACATTATACAAAGTTATTGTCTGTTTTACCTGCATTTTTATCACTCTTTAATATTGTTATTATCAGTATGCTATCATATAGTGCCTTTCACATCTATCTCTATCTATCTCTTTCTCTCTTTCTCTCTGCGCCATTGAGTCTTCCCGCCAGCTGTGTCCTCAGAGGTCGTGACCTTTGAATTATGACACGACGGGTTAGAAGGTTGTCCTGCAGGTCACTTCCCTTTCTGAGCTGATGGATTCAAAACCTTATTCTAAATGTCCTCTTCAAGACGTTTTGCTGACATCTTTTCTGACCTTTTGGCCGTCGGTGACTCCTGTTTTAAATGTCGTTTGCTTCTCTTGGGGGTATTTTATTATTAGGTTCACTTAATAATGAAAAATAGTTTTAATGCCACCTTCCTGGGACCACCCGTTTTTATGGTGTCTGGAGTGGAAGAGGCGGGTCCAAGTGTCTTACATGGGGTTTCCCCCCTCAAACTACTGTATGGTTGAAAAGGAGAAGATACAGTTGGCCACAGCGCCCCCTCTCCCCCAAGTGTGGTATCACTTACCTCGGACCAGAAAGGTGATCAACAGGGGTGACAAAATATTGTTGTTTCATCTGGGGTCCGAGGGCTGGGCTTAAATTTTTTGTTTTAAGTCTGTTTTGTTCCTTTTTTGATTATTTTATTTACATGAATGTTACTTTTGTTTCATTACTTTTGATTTTTCTGGTTTTGATTGTGTCTGTAGATCCAAGCTGCCTGTGTGTCTTGTGGGTGGTGCCTTAAGGGGTGGGGCCACCTGTCAATCACTGTCTGGAACTGCCCTCTGCCCCATAAACTTGGGAGTCGGATGAATTCTTGTGCCTTTTCTGTGCTCTGCTAGTTTTGAGATTTTCACTTTGTTTCTTGACCACATTTCTGGATTTCTGTATTCGGGATTGTGTTTGCCTTGGGTTGCCTTGTGTTTCTGGGCATCTCCATTTTTGCCTTTGTGGTCTGTGGAGCTCCTCGGTGTGACACGGCGTCGTTGTGAAGAATAAAACTTTTTTTATTTTTATGCAGTTTTTGTTTGGGCCCGTTTATCTAGCCCGGGGTTTGGCGGTAGATTTCCCCCTCTAGTGGCCATAATTACAAGTGATTTTGCATTTTTTTGGGACTTGCGTGTCTTCACAGATATACTCAAACAGAGCAGTGAAGGATTTTCAGTGGACAAGAGTAATTCAGGAGTTTATGCAGAAGGATTAGTGAGAGTTAAAATATGAATATGAATATACAGAGTCCAAAGGAGTACATACAGTATATGGAGGAGTAGGAGTTCACGTTTGAGAATGAATGATGTCATGCCGAGCCACAAAATGGCACTCCTGAGGATATTTGGTAGTTTCCTTGGAAATCAAGATGATGTTTTGTAATTTTCTGATACGAATACTAAGGCGTCACCACAAAATAAAAAAAAAAATCTGAAGGAGACCCCAAACCTTAAGACACAACCAGCACGACACAAGTCCTGGTACAATAAAAAGGTTTATTACACAAAGTACCTTACAAAAATCTCAAAACTCTTCTTCTGTTTCCTTCTACACTTCCAAGCGGGCTTTGCCCTTCTCCCACCCAACTCCAACTCCATGTGACTTCCTTTATTTTGCACCTGGGACTGCTTCTGGGGCCATGGCATAGTCCAAAGGAAGCACTTCCGGGTCAAACAGAAGTCCCACAAAGTAGGGATGATGGATCCCTGCAGCACCGGCCTGGAGGCACCGACTGAATCTGACAAGGCTGACCTAAAGAACTACAGTTCCCAGCATGCCTTGTCAGTGTCCACATAGGTAGCATTGCCCAGGGAGGTACATGTAGTCCTGCCAAGTTTTCTCTTCCCTGTCCTTTTGCTACACTGGCCTCCTGGCAGGGTATTTTTCCTCCGTAGAGGGTGCCCACTACATCTTCTGCCCGTCGGGATGATCTTTGTCCTGTTTCTTGTGCCATCCAACCCAGCTAGGTCACCTGCCTATGCACATCATCCCCTCACGGTTGCCTTCTGGTAGCTCCAAGCCAGTTGGGACACCTCATGAGCTCCCCTAAATCCCGATGAAGTTTGGAGTTGTGTCCTAAATTAAGAAATTCAGTTAAATGCTTTTAACTCCTAAGAGGAGGACCAAATTTACATCACTCTGAGATTTCTTGTGCCAGCTAGGACCCTTTTCCTATACCAAGACCCTTAAGAAGTACAACCAGTGACCACATTTTGTTAAGAATAAATGCAGAAATCCATGGAATTCCAAAGGGTGCAATTGCTTTTTCTGGAGTGCTGTGTTTGTAATTGCACTCCAGGGGGTCTTAAATGAATGTAGTGCCATGGACATCTGTCTACTGTACAGGGGAAAGCCCATTAAATCCATAAAATAGGTGTTAATGAAAAAGCTGAAAAAGCATTAAAGAAGTGCACTCCATCTATACTTTATATAGTGCCTGTCCACTGAGGGGGAGGAACAATGTGGTGGGACTTACAGAGAAAATAATAAAATGTGAGAAACTACTGGGGGTTAAGGGGATTCCTTTGGTTTGGTAACCATGGGCATCATGCCCTCCGCCTGCTTACACTGCCATGATGCCCATAAGTGAGATGTCATTCCCAGTGTTTTCTCTGGGCACAGCTGTTCAAAGAAGAAAGGTGGGCTGCTCACTCCATAGGTGGAGGGGAGGGGAGGGGTGTTGATTTTTGGGTCTCCACCCTCTGATAGATGAAATAATATTTGATGTCCCTTCTCATCCCTTCCCGGCTCACTTCATAACAGAAACGGCTAAGGAATGAAGACAATAGGAACGAACATCTGACTGGAAAATGGGAAGCAAGTCCAATACCCTTTGAGGATATGGTGACTGGATGGTCCCAGCCCCCAGACTGAGTGCCCCCTGGACCACCAAACATTCATTGTGTCCTGTCCTCGGGGGGATGGGGGGGTAAAGAATGTAAGCACAAACAGGGCCTTCTCTTGTCACTCATTTTGCAGTCAAATGCACAATCATGGCCACTGTCTGTGTGCTCAGGGCCAACTTGCAACTCTCATTACACTTCACTTTTTGTCTGCCCTTGAGGACCACTCACTGTGCCGAGGAACACAAGACCCCTTTCTTCAGTGACTTTGTGACTCGTGCGTCACTGCTGAACAGTTATGAATTCATGGCTGCCCTTGTCCGCTCACTGTGGGGTCTTTATGTAGTGCCTTTTGTAGTGTTATAGTGCTTCGCATTATCCGTTTATTTTATAGGCGGAGTGGTGGCTCTGAGGCTAGGGATCTGCACTGGCAATCGGAAGGTTGTCGGTTCGAATCCCGTAAATGCCAAATGGGACTCTGCTCTGTTGGGCCCTTGAGCAACGCCCTTAACCTGCAATTGCTGAGCGCTTTGAGTAGTGAGAAAAACTCTATATAAATGCAAAGAATTATTATTAATTATTATAGAGTACTTGGATATTAGTTTTAATATATATAGTGCCTTTCGTAGTTGTAGAGTGCTTTGCGTTATTCATTTATCTAACGGAACACTTATATATTTTTATATATCTATTTTATATTGTACTGATGTATCAGTTTTTATATTTACTGTGTATGTAATATATATATATATATATATAATATAGTGCCTGTCATAGCTTTTCATTATTCATTTATTTTATATTGTACTTGTGTATCAGTTTTTATATTTAGTGCCTTTCATAATTATATAGTGCTTTTCATTATCTTATATCAATATCTTATATATATTTATTTATTTATAATATATAGTGCCTTTCATAGTTGTATAGTGCTTTGTGTTAGTCATTTATTTAGCAGAACATATATATATTTTATATATCTATTTTATATTGTACTTGTGTATCATTACATTATATCTTTTCATTGTTCATTTATTTAACAGAGTACATATATATAATTTTTCATATACAGTGCCTTTCATAGTTATGCAGTGCTTTCATTAGGTAGTTAGGTAGTGCTATTAAGTGCTTTCATTATCATTTTTTATATAGCGCCTTTCACAATCTGCATATCTCATTATAACACTTATTATCTGTTTTTATTTTAGTAGTGTTCATTATATAGTTATATATATATATATATATATATATATATAAATTTTTTTTTTTTTTTTACCCCCCACAGTCTGTCCAAAATTGTGCATTTCACATTTATCTATACTGTATAGTGTTTCACTTTTATAGAGCCTGTCACTGTGTATGTTTTCTTCAAGTCCGTTCATTTAGTTTGTGTGTTATGCTCTTCCCCGGTTGCAGGCTCAGTGTATTGACACAAATGAAGCCCAGTAGTACAGTAACAGTAAGCCACGTTGAGAGCCAAGATGATATCTCTGACTACCTATTGTCACCCCCTAGTGTCTGAACTCTGTTACTGATGAAAGCTCTGACTACCTATTATTGCCCTCTGCTGTCTGAACTCTCTCTCTATTGAGGATATCCCTGAATTTGATGCCCAGTAGTGTCTGGACTCTGTTACTGATGGTATCCACTACCTCTTATTATCGCACTCTGTTGTCTGACTTCTGCTATTGATGGTATCCCTGAATTTGACACCCCCTAGTATATAAACTCTGTTACTGATGGTATCCATAGTGACTTATCATTATCGCCCTCTGCTGTCTGAACTCTCTCTCTCTGTGAGTATCACTGAGTACATCGCCCTCTAGTGTCTGAGCTCTGCTATTGATGGTATACCCCCTACTGTCTAAACTCGGTCTCTGATGGTTTTCCTGACTACCCGTTACTAACGCCCTCTAATGTCTGAACTTTGTCGCGGTTTATAGGGTCATTACTGTCACATGCACGCAGTCCAGTAAAATTGGTACTTACACTTCTGAAGCAACATTCAACACATCGCCACTCACTGGGGCTGAATGAGTGCGTCAAACTACTTGACCTTCAATTTGTAGGGATTCTTGATGGATCTTGCTTTTTTTTAAAATTTCATTTATTTAAAGCACATAACATTCCTTGCAAACAAGTCCAGCTTAACAAAACTCAATTCAATTCAACCGCAACCCAAGAGAAAGAGAGGAAGGCCAACATGTCAGAGGAAAACTTTAACAGTAGAAAAGAGGGAGGAGTATCCTCTTCCCTGATATAGAAGCTTATTCTATAATGTCATTAATTTGGTCCTGCCAGGTTTTAAAAAACTTTTGCACAGATCCTCTAAGTGCGAATTTGATTTTTTTCCCCCCTCAATTTCAAATAGTATATAATATCAGTTATCCACTGACTTAAAAGAGGTGGGCTGGGATTCTTCCAGTTGAGCAAGATAAGTGCTACATGCTAATAGTGAAGTTAAGGCCTTTACAGTTTGTTTATCCTTCCCTCTGTGAGCCCACCACACCTTTGTTAATGTGTTAGGAGGGATTGTGACCCCTAGGCTGTCTTAAAGGCATTTAAAGATTTTGGTCCAGAATGTTGTTCACTCTTTGAGGGCTGAATGTTTTTTCCAAAAAACAGTTTTTTCTGAAAACCAAGCAAAGCGATGTTTTACACATAAATCAACATAAGACATCCATTGCTGTGTGTTGTGGATGTTGTCGCTGCCCGTTTGGCAGAGGTGACTCAATGGTCAGCAATAATGAGCAGCAGGCCAACCGTCTGGCTTTTTTTCGCTCTGCAGGTGGACAGCGGTGGCAGTGCGATTGGCTTTGCACCTCTCATTACCATAAGTGGTGACCCTCCAGGATGAACGTTGCCATCAGCTACACGACAGCATTCAGCACCACAATCAGCTGATGCTGGCACCTCACTTTTGTTGCTGATCTCCATCTCCAGGGGCCTCAGGTATAAACGGTGTGTACGTACAAAAATTTTGCGTAAGCCCGGTTCCACGCTCAAATCGCGATGTATAAAACCTAAACTTGGCGTAAAGCCACGCACATTTCCACAGTAGCTCCAACCCTGGTGTACGCAAGTTCTCCGCTCGGATTTGCAAACTGGCGGCACCCAGCGTCAAAGCAGTGCTTCTGTTCCTGTGTGGTTTCCCTTTCTTTTTAGATCCACATTCCTGACGTGGCTTTATAAATACACTGAAATTAAATGCATATTGTTTATTAGTTTAAGGCATCTGATTGTAATTATCCTGTAACAATATAATGGTCCACAGAATGGCCAAACTATTCCAAATACCATAACTGCTTTAGCGTTGTTACTCTCATTGCACCTTCTTCTTCTTCTTCTTTCAGCTGCTCCTGTTAGGTGTTGCCACAGCAGATCATCATTTTCCATATTACTCTCACTGCACCACTCGGAGTATTTATATCACTGTAGCTGAGTGTGAATCACAGCAGCAGCTGATCAAAAAGAGAATTATCAGGATACAGCATCAAGCACACGCTGCCTCAGCCATGCTGTCTATTTGAACTGCTCCCATACAGCAAACGCTTCAGAGCCTTTCCTGTACGGACCTCGCCGGTTCAGAAACTAGAACTCTAAACGCACTCAATCAATCCATCAAGTGCTCCTTGTAGAACTGTTTGTACTTATAAGTACAAGAAAATATCATTTTATAAGATGAAATGCAGCAAAATTTGCTTTATTACATTATACAGATAAAATATTAACATTATTTAAATAATCTATATTGTTAATAATTAAACATGTGAGGACACGGTGTCTCAACTATGGCGATGAGCTGGCGCCCCGATTGTTCCTGCCTCACACTGTATTCTTGCTGGAAGGATAGATGGACAGAATAATTAAACACGTACTATGAAGATATTTCAATGTTCCTTAAAAGTTTTGAAGAATCGGAGTTCTCAGCTTACAGATGGCTTAAAATCTTTTACAGAGCTGATTGTGTGGCGATTGGTTACTTGGACAAAGAAAAGGAAGGACAGGAATTGAAGATTAGTACGTTTGAGAGAGACAGTACTGCTGCAATAAATTATTTCATTGAAGGTCGCGCAGGGCGCAGCAAGCATCCTGCGTGAGACATGAACAATCACTGCACCACCGTGTTCCCATGTTTAATAACACGCTTTCATTCCTATCCTTATGAAAATATCACATATACATCTCAGTATTTTAATTATTCAGAGAGTTGTAATATCACGAATGTAATGGATTCTGTGTCCTGTTGGAGGAAGAGAAAGCCCGTTTAAGAAGCACGTAGTGATTCACACACACAGAGCACATAGAAGATCAAATACAAAACAAAGCATTTAACGTGCTACTTTAGTTACGATGGGATATGAGAAACGAGTAAATTAAATGATTTTAAGATGAAGTTTATGATCTACTTTAATGACAAAATAAACTACATGATTAAAGTGGAAATTTTGAGATTGAAGTTGACATTTTGTGCTTTTTTCTGACTGTGTCCCTATTTTTTTTTCCTCTGTACCCTAATAAGCTTTCATATGACAATCAGATGGTGGGCTATGACTTGCCTTTTCATGGTGACTTTGATATCTGACCGCTTCTTTTTTATTTCGGGCACTGTGCGACTTTGTGAACTTGAGCTTTCGAGTTTCTCCGACACGCTTTGTCACTCGATCAACTTCCTTTTGTTGTTGATATAACTGTTTAAACCAACAAATAGTACGTTTTTTTTTTTTTTGCCTCCACTTGGTATTCGCTGAAATTCTTCTGTTTACCCCCGTGCTTTTGCTATTGCGTTTTCACAGAAGGCTGAGCTTAAGGGCTATTTATATTGCCCTCAAAATTGGAGTCTGAGAAGTCAGTGTCTGATTTAGCAGTAATATGGAAATTTTGCTTTGAGCGCTTGGTCTCTCGCCAGATGTCGGTGCCATTTCTGAGGTTTTTTTTGCTCTTCGCTACTCAAGTACGCATAGGGGGATCGAGGTCAGATCAACTAAGCTAACTTTCCTTCCAGCAAAGGGAGTTGAACTAAAATGTAACTGCGAGTTTTGTTGCAGTTCACAGCTAATTATCGTCGTATACCCCTGAATTTTGACAAATGTCAACATCCACCCTGATAATTAATGTGATACAGGCTGCCCAAAACATGCAGCCCATTGAGGCTGGAGCTTGCGCTGGAAACATTTTGGACAATTTTAAATGAGAGAGATGTGCTCGGTAAAAGATTTTAAGTTGAATAATCGATTGTTTTGCACCCGTGGAGCTCGAGTGAATTCTGTGTGTGGCTGCCTTCCAATCCGTATCTGAAATGTTGAGTGACAGTCCTTTTCCCACTGTGCTCTTGGATCTTTGAAAGGAAGGGACTTTAAAATGTTTTTATATATTATAGAAATGCAGTGACTTGCGGTGAGGTTCATGGCTGGTGACTCCTTCAGAGTCAGATTTACAAATATATGAACCCCAAAGAGTCGCTTATTGACTATTCAGTTGGCACACTGACTACTGGTTATGTTTCATAAACTCATTAGCATTCTTTACACACACACACACAGGTAAGGCGTATATTTGGCTAAGAAAGAATGTTACATTTATAGCGGAGAGAGCACATTTGCTCCTCACCCTCCATGTGTTCTAAATTTGCCATTGCAATTCCACAATTAATACTCATTCAATACAAATGAAAGTATAGAGTGGTGTACAAAAAAAAAAAAAAGGATTTCAATTTTGACCTCAATTGAAATATTTAGTTGTTTATAAAAGCTTTTCATTCTGATGCTTTCATCAATTTTAATACAGACTGTTCATCAAAAGGATAACAACAAAAAGAAAAGAATATTTTATTTAAGGTCAAAATTTAGTTTTTAAATATTGGATTGTTTCTTTTTTTTTCTTAGTCTGACCCCATTTTTTATAAAATTGAGAACCGTTCAATTTCGATTGCATTCGCTACACTTTTGGCACGCAGACTTATTCTGTTAAATTGGAAGAATCCTAACTCTCCTCTGATAAGTCAGTGGGAAACCGATGTTTTATATTATTTGAAATTGGAAAAAATCAAATTCTCAGTTAGAGGATCTGTACAAAAGTTTTTCAAAACCTGGCAGGATCTAATCAATATTATTTTAGAATAAGAGAAATAACTATTACCACATTTAATTCCCTTTTTCATTTCTTTGTTTACCTATATATATGTCTCCCATTCTTTTGTTTATTGTTGCCTTATTAAAAAGCCCTAAGCAATTCTCCTTTGGCTAAGCTCTCCTTCTCAGGGGTGGGGTCTGATTTGTCTTCAATTTTGTTTTGTTATAAATTGATCTATTTGTATGGAATGATTACAATAAAAATTAATTCATAAAAAGTTAAAAAAAAAAAAAAAAATTGAAAAACGTTTATGGTCTTACCTTTATTTGTCAATGAAGTCCATGTGCCTGTCCATCTCCACGAAAATCTCCGTCACTGTCTTATAAAAGTCCTACTTATTTTCCTTTAGTTTTAAAAAACGTAATACAGTGGAACCTCGGTTCACGACCATAATTTGTTCCAAAACTCTGGTCGTAAACCGATTTGCTCGTGAACCGAACCAATTTCCTCCATAGGATTGATATGTAAATACAATTAATCCGTTCCAGACCATACCAAATGTATGCAAATATATAAAGATTTTTAAGCACAAATATAGTGAATTCCACCATAGAATGCACATCGTAATAGTAAACTAAAAGTAAAAACATTGAATAACAGAGAAAACCTTGAACAACAGACAAAACTAACATTGCAAGAGTTCACGCTATAGCCTTACGACCCGATCGCTGTATAAACACTTTTTTTTTTTTAATGAGTTTTAAGCACAGGGAAAAAAAAGGAACATTTGAACAAATCCGAACTTTAGTTAAAAACCAACCACAAGCAACCAAGAAAGTAACATTGCAGCAGTTCGCGCTACGAACCGAAAAATGAACATTTGAAAAATCCGTAATACAAAAACTAACCATAAACCACCAAGAAAACTAACCTTGCATGAGTCGAGTTCTGGCATGAAGTGAGGAGGAACTGGGTGGAGAGGAGGTTACAGTGCTTAGAAGCCATAGTTAACTGCAAAAGTACACGAAATACTGTAGAGCACAAAGAGTTCACAGGTAAAGCACGCACGTCTGACCGAGAACAATGCAACATGTGCGGAAATCATCAGCGCGCACAAACCGAAAGGGAAACTGGCTTGTTCGTATACCGAGTGTGTGGTCGTGAACCGAGGCAAAAGTTTGCCGAACTTTTTGGTCGTAAACCGATTTCTACTGAGACGTTCGTGAACCGAGGTTCCACTGTATTCCATTTTGGCAGTCAGTCGGAACAAAAAAATAAAAATAAATGGATCGCTGCTGTGCACTTGACTTTCTGATTTCGCTGACTTATTGGCACCTCTGTGGAGAAGAACAGCAGCAACGAGTGCCTGTTGTGCTCACATGCGCCCCCTTCAGGGCTGCACGGTACTGTCTGCCTCACCTTGTGCCTTTTCACTGCGGTTTTATGTCCGATCAGCGAGACTAAATATGTCACACACATTCATTAAAGATATTAGCCCGACTGTGGAAAGCCAGGGTGTATAATAAAGATGTCTGCAAACCTTATATTGGCGACATACAGAGAGACAGCAACAGGCACGCGCCAATCGCAGGCATCAGCCCCGTCAGTGTGTGAGGAGAGAGCGCAGTCCGAGGTGAGGTGAGGCTCGTCGCTGCTACACCTTGCGTTTCTCCGCTGTATTTGAACAGGAAATGCGCCAATTCAGCGATTTTTGACTATAAAAATGATCACAATTATTGGAACCGTACAGAAAACAAATTAATAGCACAGATCAGTGGACAAAGTTAGCTTAGTTTTTTTTTTTTTTACTTTTCCTGACTCCCCCGACTGCACGTCCCTGTAGAAATGCTGTCTGAGTCCCCCTGACTGATCAATATTTCTTCTGGAACAGAAGTAGGTGCAGGTGAGGAAAACTGGGCAGATTTTGTTTAAGAAAAGTTTCTAATTTGGAGACTGTGGAAAAAATGGTGTTGATGGGAAATTAATTTTGGAGTGTAATTGTTTGTAGGATGCAAAGACGTTATCTTCTTGTATAACTACTGGGCTTTGCCCCCTTGCTCGCTTCACTTGCCAACTCCACTGCCTGAGCTATGCACTAGCCTCTTTGCGGTTCTGCCGCTCGCAATTTAAACAGGTTTTTATTTTCATGGGAATTGTTACATTTGCATCAACGCGACGTATAACTGCCCGTGATTTAATTTTGTTTCTTTCTCTCTATTTTTCGAACGTTCGGCTCTGAGATTTGTTAATTGTCTTTGCAGAAGCTATCCTAACGGGAAACTGTTAATGTTTTAATACGAATGGCATATCAAGATCTCCTTTGTTATGTAATGTTATCTGCGGAAGATGTGCTACATTGCCTTTCTTGGATACAGTCGACCCTTGATATACGACTGGCCTGACATGCGAACAACTTGATTTACAACCAAAATTTTTGTTTTGATTTACAACCAACATCTTGCATTACGACCCGAATGCGGTCACGTGTATCCGCTTGCGCGATTGTAAACAAACAGCCGAGACCGTTTGTAAGCATCAGTCGGAGCCCAGATACATGTGTTTGTGGACGTAATTTCAGTCAGTGCAGTGATTTATATAATTTTTTCTGATAATTGCTAAGGAAGGAAGAGAAGGTAACGAAGGTAAAGAAAGCGATCACAATCGAAACAAAGAATGAAATTGTGCGGAAATATGAGAGTGGTGTTCGTGTGACCGATCTCGCTTATATGTACAGCATGTCGAAATCCACCATCTCGACAATTTTACAAAGAAAAGATTTGTGTAAGGAGGCTCCTTCCAAACAATAACCACCTTCCATTTCTCCTCCTCCTCCTCCCTTCCTGCAGCCCAAAGATATCAAATTAAATGGTGAGTACAGTATGAAATTGTTGTTTCTGGTAGGCTAGGCACTTTTTAATAACTTTTTGGTTAGTACATTAGAAAAATTATTGGTGTTTTGGTAAATTATGCACATTATACAACCCTTTTTTATTATGAAAAGGTTAAGTAAGTGTTGCTGTGGGCGGTTCGGAACGCATTATGGGCATTTCCATTATTTCTTATGGGAAAAATAGTCTTGACTTACAACAAACTTGAGTTACAACCAGCCCTCGCGAACAAATTGAGTTTGTAAGTCAAGGGTCCACTGTACATCCTTCTTTCTGCAGTAATTCGGCCGGTGGAGACTGGATGGTGTTAACGATTGTAGATATTCTTCGTGATATTGTAAATTGATGTTTTCATCTTCAGCACCATCACCACCAACTGTTTCAGCAGAGTCTGTTGATACGCATTTAACCAATTTGCTGTTTAACCAATTGACATTTATGCCATTAATTTGCTCGACTTCATTGTTTCTTGGTGCTAGACTCATTTCTTCTGTTGATAACCCTTCGTGATGAAATTCTTCAGTAAGATTTGGACATAATAGTCTTCTTTAATTGGGAACTTAAAGTGAGGAAAACGTTAAAATTTATAAGAGCTGAGAGAGCAGGAACTGCGTCTGACAAAAGCATTGACACGAATGAGAGGTGAGAGGACTGTGGGCGTGGCCTGTTGAGAGGTGGGCGTGGCCTTGAATAAATCTCATGGCCCAAGTCTCGTCGAATGTTTCTTTCATATAATTGAGGGATAAGCTACTGTGGCTGATTGTTTTGTCTGTGCAGGATTTTAAATCACCTTTAGCTCTCAAACCATTTGACCTATTGATCTGAAATTTGGTACACATATACTACGTGACGTCTACTATCTGCTTTTGGGGTGATGATTGACCTCCAGGGTCAAATGTCAACCTAGGAACAGGGTCGCCATGCCAATATATCCATCCATCCATTTTCCAACCCGCTGAATCCGAACACAGGGTCACGGGGGGTCTGCTGGAGCCAATCCCAGCCAACACAGGGCACAAGGCAGGAACCAATCCCGGGCAGGGTGCCAACCCACCGCAGGACACACAAAAACACACCCACACACCAAGCACACACTAGGACCAATTTAGAATTGCCAATCCACCTAACCTGCATGTCTTTGGACTGTAGGAGGAAACCGGAGCGCCCGGAGGAAACCCATGCAGACACGGGGAGAACATGCAAACTCCACGCAGGGAGGACCCGGGAAGCGAACCCAGGTCCCCAGATCTCCCACTGCGCCACCGTGCTGCCCACGCCAATATATATTCAATATAAAACAGAAAGAGAAAATAACGACACAGCTGATGGCAATGTGGCCGAAAAACATTGTGTTTCTTGTTAATTAGTACGCTGTATTTACTAATGTCGCTAGAGTCGGAGCAGTAAGCTGTATGTGGTATTATAATGTTCTGCCGTAATGAGAATATCACGGGCCGCCACTTGGTTTTCAAGTTACGGACACGCACATATAGAAGTGAAGCTAGTGGGCAAGTCGTCTTACAAGTTAATGTTTCGCCTAGTTTTAATAAAGTATTAGTGTTAGCGCAATAGTCATAGTAAATATCTGGTCGGGTAGGGGACACAAGACATTCGCATACCCATTCTAAGCAAAATGAAGAGATTTCGAGTACAAGAAAGCTGGCAAAACGCAGCAGCAAATTTTGGCAAAAGTTAAACGCTTGTGTCATGAGCACGAGGCGGCTATGCAGTGTCCACAACGGACGTGGCCATCCGCCGTGCATAAGATACCATATTCACATTGGCGGGCAAAGGGGAAACCGATTCTTTCTCTGCCCAGGGCCGCCACGAGCCTAGAGCTGCCCCTGCCAGGAAGGTCAAGGTCAAAAATCAAATAACCTGTAGCATGAAATTTGGTTCACATATATTATGCTGAAACTCTGCACTACAGCTTTATATTAAAAGCAAAGAGTTTCGGAATTATTACTCTCTTTATTTTTATTTTATTTTATTGTAGAATCAACTCTCAGCAGTGGCCAGCAGGGTGGCTGTGTGGCGCATGCGTATGGGCGTCGTTCTCATCCCTACCACCTTCGCCGCCATTTCCCTAACCTCTTCATATCGTAAATCATTCTTGAGGCAGATTGAAGACTTAAGTGCCGGCTTAAGTGAAAAATTAAGTAAAACGTGCTAAGTAATCGCAACACAAAAACTGACTTTATCAGTTTTAACGCGAAAGAAGAGAAGAAGCGGGCC
Source organism: Erpetoichthys calabaricus (assembly GCF_900747795.2). NCBI lineage: Eukaryota > Metazoa > Chordata > Cladistia > Polypteriformes > Polypteridae > Erpetoichthys > Erpetoichthys calabaricus. Next base: position 343,309,941 of record NC_041395.2, on the reverse strand, counting down.
GCTAGGGTGGAGAAAAGAAGATCTGCTCAGGAAGCAGCAAGCGCATCAACCTCTGAGCAAACGAATGATAAACGTACAGAGAAAGAGGAGGAAAACTAGAACTAGAAGTCCAGTGTACTCGCTGCACGTTATTGTGCAGGGTGTCTTTGCTGGTTTATATTATAAATTTCTAAGTGATTTAATCCCGTATGTTTTCCAAACTTTAAAAACTGTGTAAGTTTGAGAGGGTGGAAAAAGGTGGTTATCATGGAGAGGTGCCACAGATAAAAGCTTCCCCATGTTGAAGTGCTTCCTACATTGGTTCCATATTCTGATTGAATGAAGCACAATTGGGTTGTTAGTGAATTGATGATAACTCATATTTACTGGAGCACAGTGTAAGAGACATAAAGAAGTGCTGCAGTATTTTATTTCTATTGTTCATCAAGCAGGTGACACGGTGGCGCAGTGGTAGCAGTTAGAAGGCCTGAGGTTCACTTCCCGGGTCATCCCTGCATGGAGTTTGCATGTTCTCCCCATGTCTGCGTGGGTTTCCTCTCACAGTCCAAAGACATGCAGGTTAGGTGCATTGGCGATCCTAAATTGTCCCGTGTGTGTGTGTGTGCGCCCTTCCCCGGGGTTTGTTTCCTGCCTTGTGCCCTGTGTTGGGACCCCCATGACCCTGTGTTAGGATATAGCGGGTTGGAAAATGACTGACTGACTGTTCACCAAGCCTGTGTGTATTCATCTATTTGTGTCCATGTCCAGGTTTTTATAGCTTGTATGTTTGCCACCCAGTAATAAAATTGAAAGTTAGGTAGTGCCGTGCCACCTTCTGCTTTAGGTCATTGTAGAGACTCCCTTTGGATGTGTGGATGTTTGGAATTCCAAATACTGTATATACTCACGGATAAGTCGGGGCTTGATTTTACCGTATAATAATGCCGGTCGTGTAAGTAGAATGCGGAAAACTGACGCTATTGGTCCAAGAGATTATGATATGCTGACGCCCACCTGAGAGAGTAACCATGGGGCACACGGCCTTTTTTCCTATGTATTGTGCCTACTATAATAATAATTCTTAACATTAATATAGCGCGTTTCTCACTACTCAAAGCGCTCTCCACACAGGGAGGACCCGGGAAGCGAACCCACAATCACCTTACTGCAAACCAGCAGCACTACCACTGTGCCACCTGTGATGTGACCACACGGTAATACCCAAACTATTCTGAAGCAACGTTTGCACTGTTTTGTGTTTTTTGTATCTCATACCCTCATACTCTTTTATCGTAAGAGCATCCCTTATCTATGATGGAGCGTTCGATCAGAAGAACATATGAAGCTGGTTTTCAATTAAAAGTTGTTGAAGTGGTGAAAGAAATTGGTAACTGCGCGGCTGCAACAAAATTCAATGTGTCTGAGAAACTAATGTGAGATTGGAGGAAGCAAGAAGATGTAAAAATAAGTAAGTGTCGCATTTTTGAACATGCAGGGTCTGATTTTTATGATCAATTTTTCAGATTTCAAGACCCAACTTATACATGAGTCAACACAATCCAACCTCTGCTCCTTAGGGACAAGTTGACAGAGATGGGATTAGATTCATTCCTAATGGCATGGATCGTGGACTATCTTAAAGACAGACCTCAGTATGTGCGTCTTGGGAACTGCACGTCTGACATTGTGGTCAGCATCACAGGAGCACCGCATGTGACTGTACTTTCTCCGGTCCTGTTCAGCCTATATACATTGGACTTCCAATACAACTCGGAGTCCTGCCACGTGCAAAAGTTCACTGATGACACTGCTATCGTGGGCTGCATCAGGAATGGGCTGGAGGACGAGTATAGGAACCTAATCAATGACTTTGTTAAATGGTGCGACTCAAACCACCTACACCTGAACACCAGCAAAACCAAGGAGCTGGTGGTGGAGTTTAGGAGGCCCAGACCCCTCATAGACCCAGTGATCATCAGAGGTGACTGTGTGCAGATGGTGCAGACCTATAAATATCTGGGAGTGCAGCTGGATGATAAATTAGACTGGACTGCCAATACTGATGCGCTGTGCAAGAAAGGACAGAGCCGACTATACTACCTTAGAAGGCTGGCATCCTTCAACATCTGCAATAAGATGCTGCAGATGTTCTATCAGACAGTTGTGGCGAGCGCCCTCTTCTACACAGTGGTGTGCTGGGGAGGCAGCATTAAGAGGAAAGACGCCTCGCGCCTGGACAAACTGGTGAGGAAGGCAAGCTCTATTGTTGGCATGGAGCTGGACAGTTTAACATCTGTGGCAGAGCGACGGGCGCTGAGCAGACTCCTGTCAATTATGGAGAATCCACTGCATCCAATAAATAGTATCATCTCCAGACAGAAGAGCAGCTTCAGCGACAGACTGCTGTCACTGTCCTGCTCCACTGACAGATTGAGGAGATCGTTCCTCCCCCAAACTATGCGACTCTTTAATTCCACCCGGGGGGGGTAAACGTTAACATTTAACATTATACATAGTTATTGTCTGTTTTTCACTTGCATTATTATCATTCTTTAATTTAATATTATTTATTGTATCAGTATGCTACTGCTGAAGAATGTGAATTTCCCATTGGGATTAATAAAGTTATCTATCTATCTATCTATCTATCTATCTATCTATCTATCTATCTATCTATCTATCTATCTATCTATCTATCTATCTATCTATCTATCTATCTATCTATCTATCTATCTATCTATCTATCTATCTATCTATCTATCTATCTATCTATCTATCTATCTATCTATCTATCTATCTATCTATCTATCTATCTATCTATCTATCTATCTATCTATCTATCTATCTATCTATCTATCTATCTATCTATCTATCTATCTATCTATCTATCTATCTATCTATCTATCTATCTATCTATCTATCTATCTATCTATCTATCTATCTATCTATCTATCTATCTATCTATCTATCTATCTATCTATCTATCTATCTATCTATCTATCTATCTATCTATCTATCTATGGTATATGAGGTTATGTGTGAATCGAATTTCTTAAAAAATGATTTGTTAATGTGTATGTGAATGCATTGAAATAGAAAGAGAAGCTTAGGGAGGTTTTTCTCCTTGACGGTGTTAGTTCTCCCTGCTAGAGTGAGATGGAGGGGCGACCATCTATGCACGTCTTGGTTAAGTTTCTCCATGCAGACAGCAGCATTTTGTTGAAAAGGTGCTTTATGTTTACTTGTGATGTTTACCCCGCGGTATCTCGATTTTTGACTTATCGACATGATGATTTTTTTTTTTTCTTTCTTGACCGTGTGCAGCTTTTAACAATCAAATCATTGCTATCGATCATGAACAAAAATACTGATTTTTTTTTTTTTTTTCATGATCAATAACAAGAAAAAGAAATGTGAGCTACAGTTCTAATATGTAAAGTGAGAAAAAACAAAACGTGTCATTGCAAAGAACCCACCGGAAGGTTTATCTGGTGGCACAATAGTGTAGTGGGTTGCATCGCAGGCACAAAAATGATTCCTTTGGAAGTGACCCGAGTGGGAAACGTCACCTGCCATCTCACAGCAAAGTCAACATCTGAGGTATGCGACTGACAGATAAGCCAGAAGCAGATTGAAATCGAGTGCCGTGGTCTGTAAAAAATAATCAGAAATACATCTGGGTGGTGGGGTGGGGTGTGAAGAATCTGAAGAAAACAACACCTTGCCAGCTGTTAAGCACGGGGTACGCTTGAAAATGAGCCTTTTCCTGTGTTGCTGGGTGGAAGATGCAAGTTCTATTGTTTATCTGAAGTAAGGGAAGCCGTGACGTTCTCCTTATTGTGTGACCACAGTATAAGTTCTATTTGTGGATTTGGGATTCCCTGATGGGCCGGAAAGTTCCGGTTTTACCAACTGGCAGGCTGCGGGCAGATTAAATAAATATACAGCACGCTAGCATTTTTGTATTGGGGGAATTCTGGTTTGTTTTGTTGGTGGCAGGTTAATGGTGAGCTGTTATTGGCTGATGTAAAAAGGTGAATTCTTTTTTGATTTACTTAACCTGTTTATTGTTCTCTCCAGCCTTGTGTTATTTTCAAAAACATTTTTCATATATATAATACATACATGTAAACATGTGACTTGTGTATATGTATATATTGTATATACATTATACCAGTGGTTTTCAATCTGTGGGGTGCGCCCTCCTAGGGTAAGTAGGGTAAGAAGTAACAAAAAAGGGGGCGCAAATATTGACATATGTGGCGTAATTTCGCTGTTTGTAGGGAAATTTTAAACTTGTAGCGGTGTATCAGCAGCAAAGAATATAGGAATAAATTTTAGTAGGGTTTCAAAAAAACGTTAGGGGGGCGCAATTAAAACTGTTATGAAAACTCAGGTCGCAAATACTTAAAGGTTGAGAAACGCTGCGTTATACTATATATATATATATATATATATATATATATATATATATATATATACAGTATGTATATACATATATATATTTATAATATTAATATTTATAATATATATAATATTAATATATACAGTGGACCCTTGACTTACGAACTTAATTGGTTGTAAGTCAAGACTGTTTTTCCCATCAGAAATAATGGAAATACCCATAATGCGTTCCGAACCTCCCACTGCAACACTTACTTAACCTTTTCATAATAAAAAAGGATTGTATAATGTGCATAATTTACCAAAACACCAATAATTTTTCTAATGTACTAACCAAAAAGTTATAAAAAGTGCCTAGCCTACCAGAAACAACAATTTCATACTGTACTCACGATTTAAGTTGACATCTTTGGGCTGCAGGAAGGGAGGAGGAGGAGAATGAAATGGAAGGCTTTTTAAAGGCTGTCTTTAACTTGCGCTCAGGCGTTTGCAATCATTTCAATAGCTTCTTTTGCGTTAATTTTAATCTCCTCCTGCCTACAAGTTATTCTGACGAGAATTTTTCTCAGCATTTCCTTGCGATAATACACTTTCAAGGTGCGAATGATGCCCAAATCCAATGGCTGAAGCGCTGCCGTGCACTCAATGGGAACAACACGCTGAAATGCATCCTGAAGCGCGATTGCCGCGTCTGTGGAAGCTTGTTTGTCCGTTGCCGGGCAGGGTAACAACAGACTCATAGCGCTGCAGTGAAGCGACACAGAAGCAAATCATAAAAGATCTGGGTCGCACTATAAGTCCCTGTCTTGCTCCCCAAAACACGAGGTTGAGTCTCAGTACTTTAGCAAAACCAACTTTATTCAGCTTGAAACAGGAACGGAAAACTTATTTATTGTAGCGTGATCTGCCAGTCTGCTGTACACAGACACAGCAGATCAGTGATCAAGTTGCCTGTTACCTGCATTTACAATGTTCCTTGCATTTCACCCATCGATATCTTTTCTGTTTGCTCTGGCTGAGAGACTCAGCACAGCTTTGAGCCGACTGTTGCCCCAGCAAAAGATAAACAGTCTTCCATAGACGCAGAGTTTGGACTTCGGGTCGCTTTTCGGCGTGTCGTCTAGTTGGGGGAAATAAAAAAAGGCAAAAAAAAAAAAAAACTATGAGGAAAGTCAGAAGAAAGAAAAAAATTGTACAGTGTTTGGGGGGGTTGTTGTGCACAACTGAGCTGCGGTACAGAATTAACTGCTCTGTGAATGATTCATTCAAGCATTTCAAGGTCTTTAGGGCACTTCGTTGTAATGAAAGTATCTGCTGAATGTACTTTGTAGTAACGAGATTTCTATAGACGTGCATCATATGGGGAAGCTGTCGGGACCATAAAAACACTTCGCTGTAATGAAAATTTCGTTGTAAAGATATTCGTTGTAACAGAATTTTACCTGTATATAGATAAATCACTGCACTGACCGAAATTACGTCCACAAACACATGTATCTGGGCTCCGACGGATGCTTACTAATGCTCTCGGTTGTTTGTTTACAAACGCGCAAGTGGATACACGCATTCAGGTCGTAACGCAAGATGTTGGTCGTAAATCAAAATAAAAATTTTGGTCGTAAATCAAGTTGTTCGTATGTCAGGCCGGTCGCATATCAAGGGTCGACTGTATGTATGTATATATAATATATATGTATATGTATATGTATATATATGTGTGTGTATATGTATATAGATAGATAGATAGATAGATACTTTATTAATCCCGATGGGAAATTCACATTCTTCAGCAGCAGCATACTGATACAATAAATAATATTAAATTAAAGAATGATAATAATACAGGTGAAAAAAACAGACAATAACTATGTATAATGTTAAATATTAACGTTTACCCCCCCTGGTGGAATTAAAGAGTCGCATAGTTTGGGGGAGGAACGATCTCCTCAATCTGTCTGTGGAGCAGGACAGTGACAGCAGTCTGTATATGTATATATGTATATGTATGTATATATATATATGTATATATGTATATGTATGTATATATGTATATGTGTATATGTATATATGTATATGTATGTATATGTATGTATATATATGTATATATGTATATGTATGTATATGTATGTATATATATATATGTATATGTATGTATATGTATGTATATATATATATGTATATGTATGTATATGTGTATATGAATATGTATGTATATGTATATATGTATATGTGTATATGTATATGTATATATGTATATGTATGTATATGTATGTATATATATATGTATATGTATGTATATGTGTATATGAATATGTATGTATATGTGTATATGTGTATATGTATATGTATGTATATATGTGAATATACATTTACATATACTAGGGGGGACGAACCCTCCTGGTGCCTTTGGAACCCAACCACCAATTGACCTGGTAGGCCACTAAAAACCATGACTTTCTTGATATTTTAGTTTATAATATAAAAACAGAATAAGAATCTGAAAATCTAAAAACATTGCATTAAAATTCGATAAACAAGACAGCTTCCGAAATAAAACGCAACCGACCGGCTTATGCTTCTTGTGTAAAATAAAAACGATTTTCGTGCCCATAAACCCGAACTATTCTATAAAACCAATGTATATATCTGAACCCACTGGTATATCTGAATGGATGTAAATCAACCAATATATTTTTGAAAGGAAGTATCTGAACTGATATTTATCTAACCAATCTATTTAAACCAATATATATTTATCTCAACCAATGTATATATCTGAATGAATATTTTCAAACCAATGTATCCCAGACAATGTATATATCTGATCAGATGTATTCAAACCAATGTATCTGAACCAATGTATATTTTTACAAACCAATCTTTTTCCTGAATATCCACCTCATAATATAAACTGTGTGTATTTGTGTGTGTGTGTGTGTGTATATATAATATGTGAGTGTATGTGTGCACTGATTCCGAGAGACGCCACTAAGTGAACCACAGTAGGTTTGCTTTGCTTTTTGTCTGGACGCATTGCAATCTATGGACTTGAATTAAAGTACAGTACGCCTTTGCATTGCATTTTAAATTGACGTGAAATTAGTGTGCCATAGTGAAAAGCAATCAATCAACTTTTTAATTGGTTTTTAATCATGTCCTGATAAAATCGTGCCAAAATGAAATACACCCCATGCATGTGTATTGAGTTGCCATGTATTTAACGTGTTTAATTTTGCCTCAAATAATCTTCCATGGTGTTAATCACTGGTCATAGCTATGAAGAAACCGTTCAGGGTGTAGAAACTCCTGGGACCACAAGAGGGAGCTCTGACATGATGCCTGAGCTTGCTAAACTCTGAGGAGGGTTCAGGGGTGAGGTTTTCACAGGGACCAGCAGAGGGCACTGTGGCAGTTGGCACGGATATATTAACCAACACCCTGTGCACTCAGTTCTTCCCGAGTTTACGTTGGGCTAAGTGACGGTCCCCATTGCTACAACATCTCAACAGTATCAAACTGCTCAGAGTAGAAGTAAAAAATAAATAACTAAATAAATGAAAAATGAGTAAATTCATAAGGAATAATTACTAGAATATATGTGTCTGGGGGGGGGGGGGGGATTTATTGAGTCATTATATGTTGAAATTCTTACTTGCTAATCAACATCAACAGTCACGTATTGGTATTAAGAAAAAAATATTTTTATTATTCCATTCACAAGGCAGGCATTTATTTATTCATCGTCATCCCCTTCAAAAGCCGCTCTTCCCCCACCCACCTCAAATCATATTGCTGCCTTTTGCAGGGTGGTATTGAAACTGTCTGGATGCCCACATTAAACAGCTGTCGCCATATTATGCCAGTGTTTCATCTGTCAGCATTGACAAGTGACAGGAAGTGGCAGACATTACATCCCATAATATCTGGGGCCCTTTTTCTTTCTTCTGGTCGCTGTGGGAGATTCAGCCGTGCTGCTTTGCTCAGTTAGTTTCAAAGTCCTTGCAGTGTCTTACACACGTCTGGCTTATTGTAGATGTGTCCTCATTTCTTTTTTGTGACCTCCTTGGGGTCACACTGTGCTTGATTACGAGGGTCTCACCAATGGAAACATCTTGTGTGGGTGAAAGGCACGCCGTGTTAGGTGGGGGTGGGGGTGGGGGGGTTACACCAATTGGTTAAAAAGTTCAACATTGTCATCTGAGAAATGGAGACCCTGATGAATTAGGACAGAATTAGCAGACTTGGTCAATTCCTATCCTAGACCCCCCCCCCCCCTTTAGACCCCCAGGACCTCACAACACATAAAGTAGAAAAAGTGTGAAGTGAGTCACTTGATCTCTTAAATTGCAATATTAATAACTTTGATTTATATTGCGCCTTTCCCATGATCAGAGCACTTGTGACACAACGAAACCAAGTGACGGTCACCTGAGCCCACTGCCATTGGCAGACGGGGGTGCCAGTGTGACACTTTGGTGGTTCATTGGGGGTTAAAATATTAAAAAAACAACTGCCTGGAAATACAAAGATCACCGAGGAGCCGCAGCTCACAGTTGGAGTGCCGTCCTCGGAAATAAATGAGGAACACAAAGTGGAGAGAACCGGTCGATTCCAGTCTCCTGCCGAGTGATTGCCTTTAGTCATACTGGGAACATGGAGGAGTTACAAAAATGTTCATTTTGTCAGAGCCTCTGGTGTGTGCGTGTGTGTGAGTGTGTGTGTGTGTCAGTGGACTCTTATGTGTTTGTAGAAAGTCGGCCATTAATCAACACCAAAGTTTTCTACAAGTGATGACGGTCCATCCGTTGCTGATCCTGCTTATCCTGGACCAGGGTTTTTCCTCTGCCTTCCCTCACTCTCTCTCTAGGCAGGGGTTCAAGCCCAAACTGACTCAGCTGCCCTCTAGTGTCCTGTAGGACCTTTCCATATTTCTTCCTTAGGCTGCAGTCACCCGATGCCTCTGCCTGTGGCTCACCCAGACCACCCATCACACTGCCTTGTGGCTGGACCTGCACTCCCAACGACCGTGTGCTTCTCAATCTCTCTCTAGCTGCCCCCCACCTTGTCCCCCTTTCCTTCTATCTGTTTTCCCCCCTCCCCAATCTCTTGCTCCCCTCCTTTGCCCCTTTTCCATTTCTCTCTGTCTTTCTTGTCCATCCTCTCTTTCTTTTTTGCTTGCTTTTAGGACCCCCTCCTCTCCCTCTTGGATACCCCCACACTCATTTTCTTTCTCTTTTTTACCCCCTTTTCACCTTGCCCCCCTTACTTGCCCTGTCTAACTTTCCCACTCGGTCTCCCTCTACTTGTTTGCAACTCCCCCCCCCCCCCATATGCCCCCGGTTTTCTTTCCCCTACCTTTCTTTATGTCTTTTACCCCCCCCCATTCTCTTGCCCTATTCTTCTTGGCCCCCTTCCTTCTCTCTCTCTCTCGCTCTTGCTTGCCCCTTTCTGTCTTACCCTCTCCCTGTCCCCACCGCTTGCCTTTGCCCCCTTTCGCTGTTTCTCTCTCTTTCTTGCCCCCTTTTTTCCTGCCCCTACAATTTCTTCTTTCTTTCTGTTGACTCAGCCCCTTCTGTCTCGTCTGCCCCCACTTACGCATTTTCTTGCTTGCTCCCCTTTCTCTTGCCCTCATTTTCTCTTTCTTGCCCACCCTTCAGGCTTGCCCCTTCTTTCTCCCTCTCTCTGCCTCTCTCTCTTTTCCCCTTTCTCTTTTCTCTCTGTCACACTCTCTTGCTTTTTCTTGCCCTCGTTTCTCCCCCCTCTCTTTCTTGCCCTGTTCCTCTCTTCTCCCCCTTGCTTATCCCTCCTCCTCTCTCTCTCTTTTTCTCTTGCCCCTGTCCGTCCCCCCTCACTTTCGTTCTTTCTGTTGCCCTCCACCTGTCACCCCTTCTGTCTCGTCTGCTCTCTAGCTTGTCCTTCTTTCTCTAGACTGACCTCATCCTTTCTTGCCCTCTTTCTCTTTGCTCCCCTTTCTTTCTGTACATCTCTCCCTTTCCCCATCCTTCCCTTTAGCTTGCTGCCCCCCCCACACAGTTCCTTGCCTTGTGTCAGCCTAGTGATGTCTTCCCTCACACACACACACACACTTCTCTACCTATAAGCAAACACACACACTGTATAACACTCCATAGTAATTGTATCCCACTGCTGACACCAATGCTTGCTGAAGGGGAGCTGCGACTTCAGCGCCATCTTATTTTTCAGACACACATCTCACTCAGCAGACAATTGCAAATGGCCGTGAAATCGTGGCTCCCCTTTTGCATTGCAACACCAGCGTCTGCACTGCTCATTACAAACCATCAGCTTTTAGACACGATTAAAGAAATCTAACTCTGCAGAAAATGCCAAAGAAGCACACACATTTAAAAGCTATGGCAGAGACTCCATATATTTTCATAGAAATATTCAAATGCCAGCAAACTTACTGACGACAGCAATAAAAAGTAAGAATGACTCACCAGCTGTGAAACTTGTTGAAGCCGTGGGGGTCCCCGGGGGACAGGCCTGTAATAAATGTTCAGGACTGCGTTATATTGACAAATCTCCTCTTTATGCTTATGCGGCGACGTCTGCGTTTGGGAATTCATGGACTTTGAGATTAGCGGGATTATGCGTCTCGTCATTAAAATGGCCCTGTGGCAGCCCCAAAGCCGAGGGTCCTCTATTCATTCCATTACAATTTTTGCATCCTTAGACTTATAATTGCCCCCCCCATTTATCCTTTTATTTTTCTTATATCAGTTTGAAAGCCTGAGGTTGGGAAGAAGAGAAATCAAAGTAAATGTGGCTCGGCTCGGTGGGCCAGTAAGAATGTGTGTGTGGGCAGAGGAGTCCTGCGGCACTGAAATGGCGGCTCTGATGAGCTGGGATTTGAAGGACTAATTGGATAACAAACCAATTAGATGAAAATCTGTTGGAAGGGATTATAAAATGAAGAGATAATGAAAATTAGCAGGCGATGGATAATGAAGAAATAAGCTTTAACGGATGATGGACTGGCGTGCACGGGTGTCGGCGCCTTAGTGAGTCACTCCACGCCTGTCAGACCCCGGCAGCTCAGCATTCAAGCCTGTTCTTCGGAGTTTGGGATGTTTCCCTTCTAACAGGCGCGATTGGATGAACGAGAACACCCTCGGGCCCCATGATTGGCTGTTGCATGAATTCCACAAATGACCCTAAATGACTAAAATGGCCGGTATGGCTGTTCACCCCCAGTTAACACAGCCTTGTTTATTCCAGCATTGGGTACAACAGAGCTGAGTTGTCGACTGTCCTACTCACAAAATGAGACTGGAGGGCTGGACGTAAGGCGACCCTTAACAGAGTCTGAAGAACGTGGAGAGAGGAATTGGAACTGGAATGTGTAAATTGAATAAAGCCAGGAGAGAGCGTTGTGGAAAAGTGGTATGTGTCGTTGGATGGTGGTAGTGCTGGATTGATGCTATAGCTTTGTGCAATGGCTGACCCCCCCAACGGTCACGTGGAAAGGCCATTTCAACTTGGGGACTAATTCAGTGTACTAAATACACAGCTTTCAGATCTCAGGACTAGTACCAAAATGGTTACAATGCAAATAACGGATTACTCCAAAACTCTCCCAGTGATGTCCCAAGCCACACACGCGCACACACACACACACACACACACACACACACTGTATAACACTCCATAGTAAGTGTATCCCACTGTTGACACCAATGCGTGCTGAAGGGGAGCCGTGACTTCAACTGCTCCTCTCATTTTTCAGACACATATCTCACTCAGCAGACAAGTGCAAATGGCCGTGAAGTCGTGGCTCCCCTTTTGCATTGCAACACCAGCGTCTGCACTGTTCATTGCAAACCATCAGCTTTTAGACACGATTAAAGAAGCAAACTCTGCAGAAAATGCCAAAGAAGCACACACATTTAAAAGCTATGGCCGAGACTCCAAATATTTTTTCATACAAATATTCAAAGGGCAGCAAACTTAACAATGAGATCAATAAAAAGTAAGAATGACACGCCGGCTGTGAAATTGGTGCAGCACAACACACCGCTACCCTCGCGATAGCCGTGAGCTCCCAGTCACATTGACGCACAAAGTGGGGTGTTTCCCATCCCCTGTAAAGTCCTGATCACGTCCCCCCCACATAAAGTCTCATTCTCGTTGAAGCAAAGAAAGGGAGAATGTACTTCGATTACATTGAACAGATAAGGAGGAATGGATGAAGAACTGCTCACGTCGAATGGGGAAAAGTAGACGCTTACTTCTGCTAATCAAAAAGACCCCAATTGTGGGTACCCTGACGTTTTAAAATGTGGGCTTTTTGGTATTTTTGTTTGCCTCTTCAAGTACACTGATAAAGGCAACTATTTCAATTAAATTCTTTATTGTCAGGTGTACAAGTACAAGTACCATGTACAATGAAATGCTTGCTTGCATGTGCCCCCGCAGACAGTTCTATGGGGGGATTTACTTTCTCACATTAGTGTATACTGTATATGAATAGCCCTGTTCCAGTGCATATTATATATGGAATTATTTATTTATATATATGTGTGTTTATATATGTATGCATGTGTGTGTGTGTTTATATATGTGTACGTGTGTGTGTATGCGTGTGTGTTTATAGATGTATATGTGTGTGTGTGTTTATCTATGTTTGCGTGTATATATGTGTGTGTGTGTGTTTATATATGTATACGTGTGTACGTGTGTGTGTGTGTGTTTATAGATGTATATGTGTGTATTTGTGTGTTTATATATGTATGCGTATATGTGTGTGTGTGTGTGTGTTTATATATGTATACATGTGTACGTGTGTGTGTTTATAGATGTGTGTGTGTGTGTTTATATGTATGCGTGTGTGTGTGTATGTATGTGTGTGTTTATATATGTATGCGTGTGTGTGTGTATGTATGTGTGTGTTTATATATGTATGCGTGTGTGTGTGTATGTATACGTGTGTGTGTGTGTGTGTATGTGTATATATGTATACGTGTGTGTGTGTGTATGTATGTACTGTATGTTGCAGAATTGGCTCACACACAGGAAGCAGAGGGTGATGGTGCAAGGAACCTCATCAGAACTGGCCGATGTTAAGAGTGGTGACCAGTAGGGGGCAGTGCTGGGGCTGTTGCAATTTTTAATATCTATAAATGATTTAGATAGGAATATAAGTAACAAGCTGGTTAAGTTTGCAGATGATACCAAGATAGGTGGATTAGCAGATAATTTGGAATCAGTTATATCATCACAGAAGGACTTGGATAGCAGACAGGCTTGGGCAGATTTGTGGACGATGAAATTTAATGTCAGTAAATGTAAAGAATAACAGATAGGTAGTAAAAATGTGAGGTTTGAATACACAAATGGGCGGGCGGAAAATCGAGAGTCCACCTTATGAGAAGGATTTAGGAGTCATAGTGAACTCTAAGCTATCGACTTCCAGACAGTGTTCAGAAGCCATTAAGAAGGCTAACAGAATGTCAGGTTATATAGCGCCTTGATGTGTGGAGTACAAGTCACAGGAGGTTCTGTTCAAGCTTTATAACACACTGGTGAGGCCTCATCTGGAGTCCTGTGTGCAGGTTTGGTCTCCAGGCTATAAAAAGGTCAAAGCAGCACTAGAGAAGGTCCAGAGAAGAGCAACTAGGCTGATTCCAGGGCTACAGGGGATGAGTTATGAGGAAAGATGAAAAGAGCTGAGCCTTTACATTTTAAACAAAAGAAGATGAAGAGGAGACCTGACTGATGTGTTTAAAATTATGAAGGGAATTAGTCCAGTGGATCGAGACGGTGACTTTAAAATGAGTTCATCAAGAGCACGAGGACATAGTTGGAAACTTGTGAAGGGTAAATTTCACACAAACATTAGGAAGTTTTTCTTTAAACAAAGAACGATGGACACTTGGAATAAGCGACCAAGTAGTGTGGTAGACAGTAAGACTTTAGGGACTTTCAAAACTCGACTTGATGTTTTTTTGGAAGAAATTGGTGGATAGGACTGGCGAGCTTTGTTGGGCTGAATGGCCTGTTCTTGTCCAGTGTGTTCTATTGTATGTGTGTATGTATGGTTTACTTTCTCACACTAGTGTATATATGAATAGCCCTGTTCCATTGCACATTATATAGGGAATTATTTATTTGTGTGTATGTATGTATGTTGTGGCACGGTGGCACAGTGGGTAGCGCTGCTGCCTCGCAGTTGGGAGACCTGGGGACCTGGGTTCGCCTCCCGGGTCCTCCCTGCGTGGAGTTTGCATGTTCTCCCCGTGTCTGCGTGGGTTTCCTCTGGGTGCTCCGGTTTCCTCCCACAGTCCAAAGACATGCAGGTTAGGTGGATTGGCGATTCTAAATTGGCCCTAGTGTGTGCTTGGTGTGTGGGTGTGTTTGTTTGTGTCCTGCGGTGGGTTGGCACCCTGCCCAGGATTGGTTCCCTGCCTTGTGCCCTGTGTTGGCTGGGATTGGCTCCAGCAGACCCCCGTGACCCTGTGTTCGGATTCAGCGGGTTGGATAATGGATGGATGGATGGATGTATGTATGTGTGTGTGTTGCAGAATTGGCTCAGACACAGGAAGCAGAGGGTGATGGTGTGAGGAACCTCATCAGAATTGTCTGACGTTAAGAGTGGTGACCAGCAGGGGGCAGTGCTGGTGCTGCTGCTATTTTTAATATCTATAAATGATTTAGATAGGAATATAAGGAACAAGCTGGTGAAGTTTGCAGATGATACCAAGATAGGTGGATTAGCAGATAATTTGGAATCCGTTATATCATCACAGAAGGACTTGGATAGCAGACAGGCTTGGGCAGATTTAATGTCAGTAAATGTAAAGTATTACACATAGGAAGTAATGTATTTATGTATATATATATATTCAAAAGCCGTTAATTAGCAGCAATAACAGGTAACTAGATAAGAAAACGGTTAGAATGAAAACCTGCAGTGGCCTTCTAGGACCGGAGTTGGGGACCCCTGCTCTAGAGCGCCTCTTTCCCTTGCCTGATTTGGCTCAAAAACGAATTTACACGTCGTCATCTCGTAACAAGCCGAATTTTCGAGTTTGGTTCTGATACACACACACACCATGCGGCGCACCCTAAACCAAGGAGGGCTTCATGGGCGAAGGCGCCACGGAGGATCACTGCTGAAGAAAAGACGTCAAACAGAATGACTGATCTTTGCCAGAGAGACACAAACCACAATCCTTCATTACAAACAGTTGTATATAAATATTTTACACAAAATAATCATAATCCTAAGGCGGCATGGTGGCGCAGTGGGTAGCGCTGCTGCCTTGCAGTTAGGAGACCCGGGTTCGCATCCCAAGTCCTCCCTGCATGGAGTTTGCATGTTCTCCCCGTGTCTGCATGGGTTTCCTCCCACAGTTCAAAAACATGCAGGTTAGGTGGATTGGCGATTCTAAATTATTCCTAGTGTGTGCTTGGTGTGTGTGTGTGTGGTGGTGGGCTGGTGCCCTGCCCGGGGTTTGTTTTCTGCCTTCCGCCTTGTGTTGGCTGGGATTGGCCCCTGCAGACCCCCGTGACCCTGTAGTTAGGATATAGCGGGTTGGATAGTGGATGGATGGATGGATAATCATAATCCTGTTATGTTTGGGTTGGTTCATGACAAATTCTGGAATAAGACAACATGGTTATGAAAAGAGAATGGATAGAACAACTCAATACATTTTTTCCTGATGGACGGAATGAGACGTCGGGTGTATCGTTTTCCTGGACAAGAAAACAAGCCTTGTTATATTTAATGTTTTAAATTTTAGGTCAGTGTACCCCTGCACAGTTGTAAGGCAATTTACCCTACCCTACCCAGACACAAATACTTAAAGTCTGTAAACAGGGGCTCTAAGGCTAAGGACTCACTTTAGGTCCCGTGATGTTAAAAATTTGCTTCAGGGCCCTTATGTTAAACCGTATACTAAATCTATGACTTTTAACCTTTTAAAAAACCTAAATATAAAATATTCATAATCCTAGGGTGTCTCAAAGTAGTGTTTTTTTTAGTAATTTTCTTAGAAAAGAAAAAAAAATAAAATAAAGTTTTTTGTTTTTTTTTTTACCTGCAATTAGAATATTCAACTGTAGCGGGGGCACTCTTCTTGAACCCCGTACATTAGAAGTCCTTTTTTTATGCAGGTTTTTTTTAGCCATTTTTAAATATATTTAAAATAATGATAAAAACACTTTTAGGGGAATAGCTTTATGGGTTTACATTATATAGGATATATATAGGTTTTGAATGGGTTACAAATAATTTAAATTAAGTTTGATTCACAGACTTGTGTACCAGTGCCTGCCTTTGTGCCTCTCATCCCCTACCCTAAGCCTAACCCTACAATGTCGAGCTCCGTCGAAAAACTGGAGATTTAAATTTTTGATGAATCTAAAGGTTTTGCTACTCCTCCATAGATGATAGGTTATGGTGGGGAATTGGGGTTGGGGGACGCAAGGCCTACCTACAGTTAAGCATGATGGTGGATCCATAATCTTGTAGGGCTGCTTTGCTGCCTCTGGTAATGGAGGCCTTGAACAGGAATCATGAAATCGGAGGATTACTAAAGGTATTTTAGAGCAAAATGTGCTACACAGTGGAAGAAAGCAAGGCTTGAGTCGAAGATTATGGGTCCTCCAGCAAGATTAAGACCCAAAGCACACAAGAATGGCTGAAACGAAGGAAACTGACCATTTTAAACAGGCCAGCAATGAGTCCTGGTCACAACCTCATTGGAAATCCTTGGGGAAAAAGCTGAAATCTGCCACTTCGGGGGGAAGGAATCATGCAAACATTCAAGAGCATCAACAAACTGCAAAGGAAGAGGGGGACAAAAAATTCCAGCTGACCGAGGGCAAGAAGCTTCTAGATGGCCCCAAAAACGTTTGGAGGCTGTAATCCCACCAAAAGCCGTGCAACCAAATGTTAAGGAGGGGCTGCCGTTGTCGCTGCCCACGTCATATTTCTTGGTTTTCCTTTGAACGTTCTATGTGTAAGTTGAACAATAAAGATTGTTCTTTTGGTTAAAGTACTCTGGATATCCAATTAAAATATTCCGATGGTACCAATTTGGTGCATTTCCATTTATTTATGAAGATATTTTACAAGTTATACAAAAAGAAAAATAAAAGGGTGCCATTAATGGTGACCAGGACTTTATATAGCACCTCGCATGGTAAGTACATTACATGGTTATGAGGAGAATGGCAAAAGAATAACAGCCAAAGCTCACTTAGGATAATGTGAAATGGATGAAATCCAGGCATCCGAGTAATTCCACAAGTCGATAAAAGGACAATAGATGAGAAAAGGCAGAAGCGGACAATTAGAGGGCCCTGCTTTAGGGGGAACGGCGTGCAGTAAATTAACAGTCTGCTCTGCTTTCATTTTCCACTCATTAAAGCTTTGGAGAATGGAGGAGTACGGTGAGCGCGGACGACCTGTGTCCGTGGCTGTAATGAAGCTAATAGCTCTGAGCTGGCGGCGCTGCGTGTTTAAAAGGCAGGAAACTACAATGGTGTGGGCGGACGAGCGAGTGGGCCTGGACCCCAGTGGATAATGGGCAGCAGGTCTCAAAGGTGTCTGTCCACAGTCTGGCAGCTCAGTCGATGTCACTGCAGCTAATACCAAAGAGCGCTGCTGGGATGTGACTTCTGTTCATCATGCACGCGCACACACACACACACACACACACACACACACTCAGAGGCACTGGTACGGCACGTTGCTGCACCCACCACACAACCAAACAGCTCAGGATCCCAGTTGGAAAAAACATGTGGTCCAGTCCCACCCTCTGGAAATGACCCACTATCTGCCCAAGCCAGGTCGTTCCCTTGGCCTGGTCCAGCCATTTGGGTCCTCAACAATGAGGATCACCATCTGGTAATTGTGCCACATGGCCGTAGTGCCATAACTGATGCTCCCTCACAATGCAGGTCATACGCCTCATTCGGGACTCCATGAGCAACACAAAGTCAGACCAGCGGTACCCAAGGATTCTCTGAAGAGACACCAAAGGAGTCCAGTCTTCATCTCGGGTCACTGGATAGCATCCATGTCTCACAAACAGGAAGCACCAGGACTCTAAAGACTTGGACCTTCATCCTTTTTCAGAGATATCAGGAGCGCCACACAACCCTTTTCAGTGACATCATGACAAGCTCTCTCAATCCGTCTACTGACTTCATAGGAAGAGTCACCAGAGTCACATGAATGTCGCTGCTGAGGTCAGTAAACTTCTCGAAGCGGTCAGTACTCTCTCCACAGACAGACACACTTCACTGCTGTGCCCAAGAGGTCATTAAAGGCCTGGATCTTTGTTTTTTATCAGGACCCTCACAAGCCCAGACACTCCAACTCCTTGCTCAGTCTCTTGAGAGCCCCCATCAGAGCCTCCATTGACTCCATGAAGATAATAGCATCGTCAGCAAAGTTGAGATCAGTGAATCTCTCTAATATTCTAATGATGAATCATTTACCTAGTATGTTGGAAACTTCAGCCATCAGAACAAACAAACTCCTATTCATGTGTTCCCTTCCTGCACTGTACAAGTTGGACCTCCTCTGAAATGCACATACCGGTCAACCTACCTTGAGCTTTTTGGATTTAGACCCTCATTTTCAGGCCAAAGGAGTCGAGTCTTCGTCTCAGGTCACTGGATAGCGTCCATGTCTCACAAACCGGGAGCACCAGGACTCTAAACATTTGGCTCTTCGTCCTTTTTCAGAGATATCAGGAGCGCCACACACCCCTTTCAAAAGACCTCATAACCGCCCCATGCTCTCCCAATCCATCTACTGACTTCATAGGAAGAGTCACTAGAGACATGAATGTCACTGCCGAGGTAAGTAAACCTCTCGATGACGAGGTCGGCACTGTCTCCGCAGACAGACACACTGCTGATGGCCGTGCCCAAGAGGTCATTAAAGGCCTGGATCTTTGGTTTTTTATCAGGACCCTCGCAAGCCCAGTCACTCAGACTCATCCCTCAGTCTCTCAAAAGCCCCGATCAGAGCCTCCATGAAGATCACAGCATCGTCGGCAAAGTCAAGATCAGTGAATCTCTCTTTACCTACAGATGCCCCCCCAGCCGCTGGACCCCACAACCCTGCCCACCACCCAGTTCATGCAAGCATGGAACAAAGTAGGAGCAACAACACAAGAAACTGAGGTCATCAGCAAGTAATGAGTTTCCAGTGTTGGTCTGTGATGGACCCTAATGTTCTGCTACATGCATTGGGGGTCACAGCTGTTTCAATGCTCCTCTGTTCTAGAAGCCCTTTACCTCCATAATGCCTTTCCTCAGATTGGACTTCGCTGTTTTGTAGGCCTCTGAGTCTCCCATATGGAAAGCAATGTCACGCCTTGCCTTCAATTGGTGTTGGACATTATTGTTCATCCAGGGTTTCTTAACAACTAGGGGGCTCCGCCCCCTGCTCGCTTCGCTCGCCAACCCCTGGTGTTGGGAATGACAAAGAGCGTGATGTATGAATGAGATATAGAATAGTGTGACGGTGTAGATGATGCAAATAGAAAGCAAACAATGAAGTGTGTGGCACAGTGTAAAGGTTTATTGGAAAATTTCTTTGTACACGCCGTTTAAGTGTAAAAGGTAATTCCAGGTCAGAACTTGTAAGGTCAATGAAGATGGTCATTATCGTGATCAGAGTCAACTTTGTCAGAGCTTAGAAAGAGTTGTGTCTCTCCAGGAAGTAATAGAATGACTTGGGTGTTTATGTTTTCCACATTAATATTTTTTGGACCCAATATAGTGCGTTGTGTTAAAAGGGGCATTTGGTCTAATGAGATTGCTGTTCCAAATCTCTCTGTAACTAAGTCGTCGCAGATAAAGGCTTGAGGAATTGTAATAATATGTGGCTGAAGTCCATCTGTATTGGTGAGTGTACCATCTCTCAGTTGTAATAAGCAATTGTTATGATCTGGTTCTGGACATCGTATCTTTTTTACTAACTGTATCTTTTGAAAGCAATGCCAATTGTCTGCGTATTTTAAGGTGCACTGAACAATAGCTGAGTGCATGGCATCTGGAAGAATAGCTAATCACTGTTTAAAATCTCCTCCTAATAAAAGTACCTTTCCTCCAAATCGAATATTATTATTCATAAACGTTTGTAGAAGTTTATGAATGGTGTTGAGTAAGTGACTTTATGCCATTGTACATTCATCAATAAACAACATTTTTTGAAGACGGATGTCACGTGCAGTGCCACCGTTAATGTTCATAGTGGATACCGATTTGTAGGATCTAATGCAGTTGATAAAGATTTCACTTTCAGGTACATCGTCAGTTAGAATCTTCTGTAGATATTCAGTATATGAATGTAAAGAAGGCAGTCTAATTTGACCCTTTTGACAACAACGTCTAAATGTATTACTTGTATTGCCAGTTGTTTCTTCAGGGAAGTGAACTGAATGACAATGATTGCAAATGACATTCATTAATCCGAATGAATTTTCCCGGTGTATGTTTTGCTTGTGCCGTTTGAGAGGCGCGTTGTTGCATATGTAGTATTTGGGACGTGTTGTTTTGGAGCTGTAATCGATTTGCCTGTGCTGTGTGAGAAGCCCGTTGTAGCCTTCGCTGCCATTAACGTATGTCTGAGACGGGAGGTGTTTCGTTTTGAATCCGTGCCTGTTGCGATGCAGCACTTTGATTGATAGTTTGCGTCATGTGGATCTAGGATGTAGATTTGTGCATATTTGCGTTGTTGATTTGTTTTAGGGTGCACTGTTCCAATGCGATGCAGTATTTGTGCACATATGGGAAAGTAGTATGGTCCATTGCCTTTTGGTGGCCTGATATTTACTAAAAGCAAATGAACTATTGTAGGATCTAACGCAGTTCATAAAGTTTTTACTTTTAGGTACATCGTTAGTTAGAAGCTTTAGTTGAGCTTTGTGTTTTTGGAGTCGAGACATTTTTTCTTTTAGAAATATGGATAAGTAATAAGGAGTATTGCACTCACTGTTAATATGGAGACTTTTCTGCGGTTGAACGGTTAATAGTGCCTTATTGTAATGAGATCCACCTATGCTGCATAGCCGTCTATTTTGTTGTTTCTTTCGTGTTCGTGTGTTTGTTCCTGTTATCCTTTCCTTTTCGTTATGTACCCGTGACCGTGTATTCATGACTTGTTTCTTTCTCAGCATCCGAAATATGGATAAGTAATAAGGAGGATCGCAGTCACTGTTAATATGTTTCCTTTTCTGCAGTTGAACGGTTAATAGTGCTTTATTGTAAGGAGATCCACCAATGCTGACACCTATGCTGTCTAGTGTGAAGGTGCTGACGTTCACTTTAGAATATGTGGCTTTGGGTGTGACTTCTTATGGATGTGGGTGGGGGGGGGGTTGTTGAGGATTGTTGTTGCGCGAGCATCTTCTTTCTTTTTGTGTTCCTGTGTCTTGTTGAATCCCCCTCTTTTTGTGTGTCCCGTCCCTCGCTTGTAGGGTCTGTGGGGTGGTTTTGTGTTCTTTTTTTGTGTTCCATGGGCTTGTTGAATCCCTCTCTTGGTGTGTGTCCCGTCCGGTGCCTGTAGGGGGGGGGGGGGGGGCCTTGCTGTTGTGGGCGGGCCTCTTTTTTTTTTTTTTTTTTCGGGTCTAGTTTCGTGTGCAATGTGTTTCGTGCTTTTCCTGCGTTTGACTTTGCGCCTCATTTCTCCTTTTTGTATGTGCTCACTCCCTTTTTTCTGTGGTCTTGTCCGCCACTCGCGGCCCCTTATCCGCCTTTGTCGCCCTCTTTTCTCCGCCTTTCTCCGACTCTCGCGGACTCTTTTTGCGCCTGCGCCTCTCGCAGCCCCTCATCCGCCTCTCTCGCCCTCTTTTTTCCGCCTTTCTCGGCTCCTCAGCCGACTCTCGCGGACTCTTTTTGCGCCTGCGCAGTACGTCTTTTTGCAGCTACGGCCCATGGCCGGATGTGCCTGCGTCCATCATCCGGTTTAGCATTCTCGGTTAGTAATATGGATATTGACATTGTTCTTACAGAAGTTAATGTAAGATAAGGCCGAGGAGTCACTGGTGTTTAAGTGCGTGTGATTGTCCTGTTTGAACAGTTCCCAGTCTGTATCATCAAAGCAGTCCCGTAATTCAGTTGTGGGTCCTTCACTGGCTCCTTGCACAGTCGGTTTGTGTCCTGGCAATAAGGTGTTTGTATGCCGGAGTCGAGAACACAGAAATGTGATCAGACTGGCTGAGGTGGATGGCAGTTGATGCCATATTTAATAAGCATTCACAGTATTGCAGGTTTATCTGATCCTCTCTATTATTCCAGTTTGGTCCAGAAATCAACAAACTGATAAAATTTGGGGAGCACAGATGTAAGGTTGGCATGATTAGACTAGACTTCTCTAGCGCCTTCAACACCAACCTCTGGTCCTTAGGGACAAGCTGACAGAGATGGGAGTAGATTCATACCTGGTGGCATGGATGGTGGACTATCTTACAGACAGACCTCAGTATGTGCGTCTCGGGAACTGCAGGTCTGACGTTGTGGTCAGCAACACAGGAGCGCCGCAGGGGACTGTACTTTCTCCGGTCCTGTTCAGCCGATATACATCAGACTTCCAATACAACTCGGAGTCCTGCCACGTGCAAAAGTTCACTGACGACACTGCTATCGTGGGCTGCAACAGGAGTGGGCAGGAAGAGGAGTACAGTGAACCCTCGTTTATCACAGTTAATCCGTTCCATACTCTACTGTGATAAATTAATTTTCGCGAAGTAGTATTCTTTATTTATAAATCGAATATTTTCGCAGTTAGAGTATAGAAAACCTGTTTACGACCTTCTAAATACATTTTTTTTAACATTATTAGAGCCCTCTAGACATGAAATAACACCCTTTAGTCACCATTACACTCGTATTACCCAATATATTAGACATTACAAATATCATTATTGTACTGTACATTTAATTACACACACACACACAGTTCTTACACACAACCACTAACCTATGAAAGCACAACCTCAGTAGGTGAGTCTTCAGGTGGTGCAGTATCTTCAGCAGGTGCGTCATTGTCTTCTTCCGCTGAAGGAGTACTAGGAGTAATAATAATAATAATAATAATAATAATGCATTCCATTTATAAAGCGCTTTTCTCAGTACTCAACGTGCTATCCACACAGGGAGGAACCAGGAAGTGAACCCACAATTTTCCACAGTCTCCTTACTGCACTACCACTGCGCCACCTGTGAGGAGTAGGCAGTGGGTGTCTGGGTGTGCGGCTGAAGAACATCTTGATAGGCAGTTGCTGGCGCTGTCTTTTCATATGCGTGAGGAGGCTTTTGTAGGGTATTGCCATCTTTGATCATATCCAAGAGTTTCACCTTCTCCTGGATGGTAAGCATCTTCCTCCGGCGCTTAGTTTTATTGTCAGAAGTCTTAGAAAAAGCAGCACCTTTAGGAGTCATCGTGGGGCTTAGATAAAAGTTCTCAGAAAGCGCATGCATAGTGACGTAAGCGTGTATGAGAAAAAATCGTGATAGAGTGAAGCCGCGAAAGTCGAAGCGTGATATAGCGAGGGATCACTGTATAGGAACCTAATCAAAGACTTTGTTAAATGGTGTGACTCAAACCACCTACAACTGAACACCAGCAAAATCAAAGAGCTGGTGGTGGATTTTAGGATGCCCAGGCCCCTCATGGACCCCGTGATCATCAGAGGTGACTGTGTGCATAGGGTGCAAACCTATAAATATCTTGGAGTGCAGCTGGATGATAAATTAGACTGGACTGCCAATACTGATGATCTGTGTAAGAGAGGACAGAGCCGACTACACTTCCTTAGAAGGCTGGTGTCCTTCAACATCTGTAATAAGATGCTGCAGATGTTCTATCAGACGGTTATGGCAAGCGCCCTCTTCTACACGGTGGTGTGCTGGGGAGGCAGCATAAAGAAGAGGGACGCCTCACGCCTGGACAAACTGGTGAGGAAGGCAGGCTCTATTGTAGACACGGAGCTGGACAGTTTGAAATCTGTGGCAGAGCGACGGGCGCTGAGCAGACTCCTGTCAATCATGGAGAATCCACTGCATCCACTGAACAGGATCATCTCCAGACAGAGGAGCAGCTTCAGCGACAGACTGCTGTCACCGTCCTGCTCCACTGACAGACTGAGGAGATCGTTCCTCCACCACACTATGCGACTCTTCAATTCCACCTGGGAGGGTAAACATTAAAATTATACAAAGTTATTGTCTGTCTGTATACCTGCATTGTTATCACTCTTTAATTTAATATTGTTTTTATCAGTATGCTGCTGCTGGAGTATGGGAATTTCCCCTTGGGATTATCCATCCATCCATCCATCCATCCATCCATCCATCCCTAGGATCCCTGAAGCCTGTGAAAGAAGTCGTAATACTGGGCCACCTTAAATTCCCTCGCACCTCATCATCCACGCATTTGTTTTGCAAATGTGCCAAGAATTTTCTGTCTGACTCCAGCTGTGTTGGTGAGGGGGACAGGATAGCAGGCCAGTGCTGATCGACAAATTTGCAAAACAAAGGAGCTGATGATGATGAGGTGTGAGGGAATTTAACGTGGCTTGGCATTACAACTGTTTTTGGCGGCTTCACAGGTTCCTAGTGTTAAAAAAAGATAAGACACGTTGTCCCGGTTGAATGTTTTGCAGACCATTTGTAGCATCGTGGAGTTTAGCCAGCGCCAGCTTGACATTAGCTTGTGGAGGGATATAAACTGCGGCGAGGAACATGACTGTAAATTCCCTTGGCAGATAGAAAGATCTTGCACTTCGGCGTTAAGTGTTAAGTCTCGAAAACGATTATTGTTCAGGAATGACCATGGAGGTGCACCAAGCACTCTACAAATGGGTACACCCCGTTGCTCTTGTACCTTCCCGGATTTAGCGGTCCGATCCGAGCGGCAAACAGTCTGATCAACAAGTTCAATAGCCACATTGGAGATGTTTCGATGAAAAATGAGGCTCAGCTGTTCATCCCGTATGACAAAATCCTCAGACTCGGCTTGATGATCTTCTTGTTTGTGACGAACAGACTGGGTAGAGTTGGCTTGTTCAGGGAGTTTTCCAGCCTAGCATGGATGCCAGCTCTCTTACCTGTCCTCTTCCTCACCCGGCTCCATCTGCATAGTCTAGAAACATAATTCTTACAGCACCACTGCCTCTGTCCAAGTGGGAGAGGGATCGGTGTAGCATGTAGATGATGGCATCCTCCGCTCCCACCTTCTCCTGATATGCAAACTGCAGAGGGTCGAGGGCGTGTTGAACCTGTGGCCTCAGGTGGTGAAGCAGCAGCCTCTCCATGGTCTTCATCACATGTGATGTCAGTGCAACAGGCCGGAAGTCATTCAGCTCACTAGGATGTGATACCTTTGGGACTGGGGTGATGCAAGATGTTTTCCAAAGCCTCGGGACTCTCCCCTGTTCCAGGCTCAGGTTGAAGATGCGCTATAGAGGACCCCCCAGCTCCAATGCACAGACCTTCAGCAGTCGTGACAATACTCCATCTGGACCCGCTGCTTTGCTGGCACAAAGTCTCCTCAGCTCTCTGCTCACCTGCACTATTGTAATTGTGGGTTGGGGTAAACTCTCTCCTATGCTGGTATCAGCAGAAGGATGTGTGGAGGGTGCAGTACTCCGAGGTGAGAGTGGGTTAGGGCAGTGGTCGGCAAACTCATTAGTCAAAAGAGCCAAAGATCAGCAGTACAACGATTAAGATTTCTTTTGAGAGCCAAATTTCTTTTCAAGAACCATGTTTTTAGGAGTCGGTTTAAACTAGCTACTAACATTAAATAAAACCAGATATCATAATAATAATAATCTTATTTATTGACAAAAAAATATTTTTTACATTAAAATAAAAATATGACAAAACACGCATTTAATGTGAACAATGACCTTGCATTTCCTTGGAAAGTTTGGATAAGTCAGGCTTGTATGTCGTTGTTTTTAATTTCAAGCAGGATTCCAGGTTCTCATCAATAAGACGATTTCTCAATGTACTTTTGATAAGGTTCATGCTTGAAAAAGATTGTTCACATGAATATGTAGAGCCAAAGAGTGAAAGAACAGCAAATGCTAGTTTTTTTAACTGATCATATGAGTCAGGAATACTATTCCAGGTGTTGAAAATTATCATGTCTTCTTTCTCCAGGTCTTTCAAAGCAGACCACTTGTGCTGTGAACTAAAATCACATTTATTTTTCTCCAATTTTTCCAGATCAGCATTAAGGCGTTCAAATTTCGAGCTCCATAATTCTTTGTTTTTTAACTCCAGTAATTGCATTTCAAAAGCGCCAATGTCAATATTAAAAAGAGAAAAATTCAATTCTGTTACATCAGCACTGAGAGGTTTTTTAACAAAGGCTAATGTAGCCATGCTATTTCTGAATTCCTGAAACCTCCGTAGAAAAGCTTCCCTCATATTTAAAATTGCTGTTTTGAAATAGTAAATGTCAATTACCGAGTTATTTTCTTGGCGATGTTTCAGCAGGCTTGGAAAATGAATTAATGTTTCTCTTTCAAAATCTTGAGCAAAAAGGGATAATTTGTTTTCGAATGAAATGACTTCTTCCAACATCGAAAAAATTGTGTTTCCTTTCTCCTGTAGTTTACGATTAAGATTATTTAGATGAGACGTAACGTCTACCATGAAATAAAATTTTTGGATCCATTGATCGTCCGTTAGTTCAGGATAGTCAACACCCTTCTCAAGGAGAAATGCCTTAATTTCTAATAATAAGGAAGCGAAACGTTTTAAAACGTTTCCTCTTGAAAGCCAACGTACCTTATTATGCAGCAGAAGATCTGCGTATTCACTCTCCATTTCAACTAAAAATTCTTTAAATTGGCGATGATAAAGAGCTTTAGCTACAATTGTGTTGACAATCTTGATCACCAATTCCATAACATTGCAAATTTCTTCTGGAAATGTCTGAGCACAAAACGCTTCTTGATGAATGATGCAATGGTAAACAAGTATCTCGTGATTAATTTTTTCCGTCAAAATAGAAACAAAACCTTTTCTCACTCCGGTCATACTTTTTGCCCCATCTGTTGAAACTGAAACAATTTTATCGATTGGAATATGATGTTTCTCCATGCATTCAATGACAGCATTTGCAATATCCTCGCCACGTGTTTGACCTTTCAGTGGCAATAGTCCTAAAAGTTCTTGTTTAGGACCCGTAGACGAAATAAATCGAACAAAAAGTGAAACTTGTGCTGTGTCATTTATGTCACAAGACTCGTCAACAGCTATTGATAAAGCTGAAACCAATTTAAGATCTTCGATTTGCTGATTGGTTATATTCGAAGACATTTTGACTGTCCTATCTTTTACTGTTTTAGCAGACAGTGGTAACTCTTTAATTTTGTTAAGAATTTCTGCCTTGTTCTTAAAATCCCGGAATAGCTCTTCGGATGCATTTATAAAACAACTTTTAATGTACTCACCGTCTGTGTATGGTTTGCCTCTCTTAGCAATCTCTTGACTAACAATAAAGCTTGCAATATTAACATTGTTGGAAGATTGCACCCAATAATTAAATACAGAACTTGATTTTTGTTGACTCTTCTGAAGTTCCTCAACAGCTTTCTTCCTCGCATCACCGGCGGGATATTTACTGCCAAATGATGCGTGTTTAGTTGTAAAGTGTCTCTCCAAATTTGATTTCTTGTTATGCGCCAATTTTTCTTGACAAATAAGGCAGGTCGGAAGGCCATTTGAGTTTTGTATAAACGCGAACAATTCCGTCCATTCAACTTTAAATTCACGGTTTTCGTCTTCCGTTTTTCTTTGCTTCTTCTTTGTAGCCATGTCAAATGGGTGACACCTAAAAACATGTTTTGTTTTATAACAATAAAAGCAGCAACACAAAGTTAGAACAACTTATTAAATTGATGCCAAAAATACCTGTGAGATCTGCAGCTGGTTGAAAGATACAAGTAGCTTAATGCGCTTAAGGTACTCTCGTCGCTCGCATGAGACTTTTCGGTACGTCAGGCACTGACCACTGTACACACTTACTGACAAGCTGTGACTAGCTCACTCTCGCTCAACTCGTGCGTTAGTCGCGTGTGCCTCCTCCGCGCCGCATACCCCGCGCCCGCTTGTGTTACGTCAACCCGACTGACACCCCGCTCGCCCGCACGTAGTCGAAATCAATTCGTGGCAGAGCCGCACTCAAGTGGCTAAAGAGCCGCATACGGCTCGCGAGCCGCGGTTTGCCGACCACTGGGTTAGGGTGGTCAAACCTGTTAAAGAAGTTGTTCATTTGGTTTGCTCTCTTCACGTCTCTCTCGATGGTGGCACACCGCTTCGAGCTGCAGCCAGTGATGATCTTCATCCCATCCCACACTTCCTTCATGCTGTTGTTCTGCAACTTCTGTTCCAGCTTTCTCCTGTACTGCTTCTTCGCCGCCCTGAGCTGAACTCTAAGTTCCTTCTGCACGTGCTTGAGCTCATGCTGATCACCGCCTTTAAAAGCCCTTTGCTTCTGGTTCAAAAGGCCCTTGATGTCACTTGTAATCCATGTCTTGTTGTTAGCATAGCAGCGTACTGTTCTTACTGGAACTACAATGTCCATACAGAAGTTGATGTAGTCAGTAGTGCAGTCAACAACTTCCTCAATGTTCTCACTATATGATCCCTGCAAGATATCCCAGTCTGTAGTTCCAGTCTCTCAGAGCCTGCTCTGCCTCAGGGGACCACTTCCTGAATGATCGTGTGGTTGTAGGTAGGACCCTCACTCTTGGTGTGTAGTGAGGCTGAAGCAGAACCAGGTTATGATCTGCTTTCCCAAGCGCAGGCAGTGGGGTGGCGCTGTATGCGTCTTTAACGTTTGCATACAGTAAATCAATAGTCTTATTTCAAGCGGTAATTACTTCAAGTAAGTGGTCATTCCAGAGCCTTTGGATACACTATATTTTTTGTTTTGCCTTGTGGTGCGAAAATGAACAAATTGTGAGGATTGCCCACTCTAGAACATGCTACGTAGAGTTGTCCGTGTGAAAAGCATGGATTTTCCAAAATGATGCCTGCAACTTGCAATGATTGCCCTTGAGCCTTATTAATTGACATAGCAAAAGCCAAATGAACAGGAAATTGTAGCCGTTTGAAATCAAAGGGTAAATCATTCGGAATCAGCGGAATTCTTGGTATGAAAACATCTTCACGTCTCGCGCAACCTGTTATAATAGTTACTTCAATAATATTTGGATAGAGAGTCTTGACACAAGGCGAGTCCCATTACACAGTTTTGGAGGATCAGGATTGCGAAGTAGTATGACAGGTGCTCCCGCTTTAAGGCACAAATTGTGTGGGGGAAGTCCTGCTGGTTCCAAAGAATTCAGAAACTCTGTTGGAAACAACACAGCTTGAGCCATATCTATGACAGTGTCGATAGATTTCTAATTTTTAGGGCTGCCTGGAATCATCTGCTGGATTTGAATATTTATTTTGTTCACACTGTCATTCTTGGGAGCTAAAATAGCTCTTTGAGATCGCCATTCATGTGTTTTATAATTTACTCGAATGTTGGGGAAAACTTTTTCTTGTAGCTCCTTAACACTTGTGACAATATTGCAAAATCCATCCATCCATTTTCCAACCCGCTGAATCCGAACACACGGTCACGGGGGTCTGCTGGAGCCAATCCCAGCCAACACAGGGCACAAGGCAGGAACCAATCCCAGGCAGGGTGCCAACCCACCACAGGACACACACAAACACACCCACACACCAAGCACACACTAGGGACAATTTAGAATCGCCAATTCACCTAACCTGCATGTCTTTGGACTGTGGGAGGAAACCGGAGCGCCCGGAGGAAACCCACGCAGACACGGGGAGAACATGCAAACTCCACACAGGGAGGACCCGGGAAGCGAATCCAGGTTCCCAGATCTCCCAACTGCGAGGCAGCAGCGCTACCCACTGCGCCACCGTGCTGCCCAATATTGCAACTGTGTTACTATCTATAGGAACCTTCCCATCTTCTAGTATAAGCAATTGTTTAGAGAACGATTCAGCATTGTCACGACACAAATGAACTCTCATGTTTGTTGTGAGCGTAATGTTTCTGACGTATTTGCACAAGTACGATAATTTAAGACATGTATTCAGCTCATCAGGAGGTGTTGATCTTGGAATAACGAGAAGTGTCTGCCAGAAATCACCAGCTAAAACAACAACAGTTCCTCCCATCAAAGAGTTGTTTGAACGTAGGTCTTGTAGTGTTTGGTCAAGAGCCTCTAGAGCTTTTCTATGAGCCATTGTGCACTCATCCCAAATGATCATGCTGCAGTTTTGAAGCACTTTGGCTTGTCCTGATCCTTTGCTAATGTTGCATACAGGACTGTCACTATGAGCCAAGTTTAGTGGCAGCTTCAACGCTGAATGTGCTGTTCGCCCTCAGGGACGTGTGCCGAACGTTGTGTCGGCTCTCCTGTTGGCAGACAGCCTGATTCACATGGACGATGATTCACAGGGACCAAGCGTGTCTGTTGCAACATGCGGCCATCTTGTTGATGATAGGTATGGGGATGTGTGCCGAACGTTGTGTCGGTGAAAAGGTGCCCTGTGCTCAACCACGACCATTTTTCCCAACCAAACATACCCCATGACCTCCTCCTGGTCACAAAGGAGCCCCAGCCCCAGTTTGGTGGTGATCGGACGCCGGTGCAGATTTGTATGGCAGGCAAACAAACATACATACATACATCGACTATGCTTTATATATTAGACTAGACAAACAGCCCGTTTGAAAACGTAAGATGAAACGGGCACGAGTGGAATAGTATAATATATAATAAGTATAAGCACCACATACCTGATATAGGTGTATTGAATGAATGCGTAATTGAATCAGAATGCGTAATTAGGCCTCGAGCTGTAGTCGAAATCGCCTTTCAGGCCTCTAGAGCTTTAATCGAAGTCGCCTTTCTCTTTGAATTTTCGTGGCCGTAAATCCGCCACCTGCTGCGATGTCGGCCTCCATAAGGTTTTTCGGGCAGCTGCGCAGAAGGCGACTGCGCATTCGGCTTCAGACAGACGTGAGTGAGTGAGTGAGTGAGGAAACTGGCTAATTAGATAGATACTTTATTAATCCCAAGAGGAAATTCACAGTATTCACGATTATGTATTAAGATTATTATAGAAAACATCTGTAAAGGTGAAGTACAATAAGTTCTGATAAAAAGTCATACTCCTAGGACTTGATATTACAATTCCAATATTTGGCACTTTCTTGAGGTCTTGACTGGTGTAAGAAAGGCGCTATATTGTGCACAACCCGGCACAGACTTGACACGGGTGGCACATATAAAATAAAAAGCCACAACACCGTCCCAAGCACTGAAACTACACCCAAAAGCACTTTTCTCTTCCACCACCACTCCTCCACAAGCTTAGTCCTCCTCCTCCCAACTCTGGCCGCTGAGTGGTGGTCGCTGGCTCCCTTTTAGCAGGTACCCAGAAGTGCTCCAGGTGGTTGATTGCCGACCTCCAGCACCCCCTGGCAGAGCCTGCGGAACCCCAAGGAGCTGCGCAGAACTCCAACCCCCATGAAGCCCTAGAGGAGTCTGAGGCACCGCCACAACCCAGGGAGGCTGCCATCTAGCATCCAGGGGGAGATACTGCGCTTCCCACTCTTGTCCCCCTGGCAGATGTGGTGAAGGGGCATCCCAGCCATCCATCACACTGGGTATAGAGCAGGGGAGGGCTGCAGGTTTTCATTCCAACCCTTTTCTTAATTAGTGACCAGTTTCACTGCTAATTAACTCCTTTGACATTCCTTTTCATTGACTTGCACTTGAAGACCCCTTAATTGTTTTCTTTTTCCTTAATTAGCAGCCAAACAATCATGAGATACAAAATGAGCCAAAACACAACCAGCAAACTGTGTCCATCATACAATATCTGAAAATAAAGAAAGATGAAGGTCTCAGGAATGTTTATCTACTCAGGTCCACAAAACGTGTTACTAGTGCTTTTAGAAAAGAGAAAATCAACAATTCCAGAAATGTATGCTGTTACACAATTAGAGCAGCAACAAGCCATGGAGTTAAAGAACGAGTTTAATTAACAACATGAATCAGAGCCTAATTGAGCAACTGGTTGGAGTTGGAGGCCCTGACTTAGTTGGTCTTCTGTTGACTTCACTCACTGTTTGGGTGCCATTTCAAGAAACAAATGAAGCAACTCAGAGGAACGATGAAGAAACTCAGGGGAACAAATCTTAAAAAACAAGTCAAATAAAATGAATGGAAAAGGCGTTAATTAGGCACAAAAACAGATCACTAATTAAGAAAACAGTTAGAATGAAAACCTGCAGCCACTGAGGTCCTCCAGGACTGGAGTCTGAGACCACTGGTATAGGGTAATTGTTTCATTGGGATCACCTGCTTCCTCGGTGTTTCGTTGATAAGCCTCAACAGCACCATCTGGCATCCCAGGTGTGCTCCCACCCACTCCCCCCCCCCTTACTTGTCATTTTGCAGCCCACCTTTCTCTTTAGCCGCATCCAGTTGCTGCTTCACACGGCGGGCGTCGGAAAGCGACTTGACGGCCTGTCGTAATGCCTGCCCTCGTACTCCCATCCCCTTCACAAGCCTTGATGGTTGATGTGGTGACAAACCCTCTACACCCTAACCCTCTCCCGGGACCACCAGGGTACTCCAGCTGCGTTGTTCTTCCTCAGCTGCTATGTCTGCATGCCTTAGAATTTTGCATTCATATGCCTCATCAACTGCTGCCTCCCATGGCACTGTCAACTCCACAATGAAGGAGGACTTCTGTGTGGTCGACCACAAGGTCAGTTCCAGCCTAACACGAGACGTAATCATTATCATTAAATTAGCTTCACATTTAGATCGACATGCATCTTAAAGTCCCGGGCCGTCCCCAGAGAGGTTGGTTCCTTTATTGTGGACGGTTTCACTGGAGGTTTTCCTGCTCTTACAAATGGGATGGTGCTTGCGAATCCAGTAATTGGGGGAGGGAGGGCAATGGTGGTAGACCTCCTTTCTTCCAGGGTAATCGCTAGTCATTGTAGAACTTGTTTATGCCTCCAGGTGTAGCGGCCTCAGGGCAGACCGGTTTTACAGCCGGTGAGGATGTGCTTTAACGTTGCTGTGTTTTGGCATGATGGATCTTCTCCAACCCACTGGTGTAGGTTCATGAGTATGGGAAGAACATTATAGATGGCTCTAATGATGAAGCTGACTTGATTTTCTTCCATCTCTGCCATATCCTTCCAGGTGAGCTTATGTTGCAGATTTTCCCAGCTAGTCCACTGGCCCTGTTTGGACTAAGAGACTGGCCTTGCATGTCATTTTGCCTCCTCCTGCTGCCAAACCTCAGCAACCACCAACTGTCTTCTCTGAGTGGATGTTGCCCTATGCCATGAGGATTGACTTGTCCCTAACCCAAACCCACCTGTTCTTTGATGCACCTGTCCCAAAATGTCTCTATGTCTAAGATAATAAGCTACCAGGTGGCTAGCAGTCTTATTATGTTGACTAGCTGTTTTACCCATCTAAGATGGCGTGAAATCTCAGCAATCAACTTAGACCTCAGCATTAATGTCTGGAATGTATTTTGTAATGCATGTAGTAATAAAATCATTGCATTTGTCATTCCAACAGATGGCACGTCTCAAACATTTGTATTAATAAAATGCATTGCTACAAATGTTTGTGCCGTGCCATCTGTTGCAATGACAAATGCAATGCACATGTTTCTGTTATGCCATTTGGTATGGGATTCACAAAAGCAGGGTTGATGTTTACGATGCGCCTTCTGTTGGAATGACAAATTCAATGCATATGTCTCTGTTAGGCCATTTGGTATGGGATTCGCAAAAGCAGTGTTGTTGTTTAAAATGCGCCATCTGTTGGAATCACAAATGCAAGGCATATGTCTCTGTTATATGCCATTTGCTATGGAATTCACAAAAGCACAGTTGATGTTTACAATGTGCCATCTGTTGGAATAACAAATGCAATGCATATGTTTCTGTTATGCCATTTGGTAAGGGGATTCACAAAAGCAGGGTTGATGTTTATGATGTGTCTTATGTTGGAATGACAAATGCAATGCATATGTCTCTGTTAGGCCATTTGGTATGGGATTCACAAAAGCAGGGTTGATGTTTACAATGCACCATCTGTTGGAATCACAAATGCAATGCATATGTCTCTGTTATGCCATTTGGTATGGGATTCGCAAAAGCAGGGTTGATGTTTATGATGCGCCATCTGTTGGAATGACAAATGTAGTGCACGGGTCTCTGTTGTGTGCCATTTGTTATGGGATTCATGAAGGAAATGTTCATGCTTGTGATGTGTAAGGTCCTATGGTGACCCTGTTTTCCTGTGTATATTCTTTATTATGTAAACTTAACTAAAATGCCTCAAATCCCGTCCACTTACCCCTCTGTGGTCAGATACACCACTTCAGTTCAGCACTTCATCCCCCCTTCTTTAACATTTGTGGCAATTAAAGTGAAAAAAGAGGCATGTGTTATAGATAATACATTGTATTATAACTAGTGCCATACAAACAAACAGAATGTGGCTTTTCAAACCAAGACCATGCAGCCTGATCATGCTAGATGTGTAATTTTGGCATAATAACTTCAAGTTGTATTCAGTTCTTCCGGGTCAGCTCGTCATCGGCACAGGCAGAGGCAGCCTGCTTTTCTTCAAGTCACCATCTGGTCTGCCTTTGTCTGGATGCAACATGGGTTCACAAAGGCCTGCTCTGTCTCTGCCATCTCTTTATGGGCCCAGTGTAGCTCCTCACACACGTGCGCACACACACTCACTCACACACACACACAGACACACACACCTTCCTGGGCCATTCATTAATGGAATAGCTAAGCTTGTACTCACACTGGCCATTCCTTTCATGCCTGAGCACATTTGTCCTCATGTAACCCTACAAAGTCTTGTTAATTTAACTTGTGTGATCATTCCGTGCCAGGCCAACCACACTATGCCCTGGCCTGCTTGGAAGAGGTGTGCCTGCTTGATGGGAAGAGTGTGATCGCTGAATGTGCCCCAGCTGGGAAAACGGACGTGACGTCCATGATGTGATAAGTCAGAGAGCGCAATTCTCATTTCATTCAATACCATTTGAGATAAAAACAGGTTTTTACTTCTCACCTCACACATGGAAGTGAATTGTAGTTGGTAAGAAGAGCTGCAAATTCCTCCCTTAACATCATTTGTCTCTGTAAAAATATCATACGTGTAACACGATTAACAGCAAAACGCTGGGTGGGGACACGGAACAAATGGGCCTGGTGGGGAGTACACCCTAAGGCACAGACCCCCCCTACCGCACGTTATTTTGTTGCACGTTGGCCTCCTTCAAACAAACAACCAAGAATGGAAATTCAAACATTAGGACAATCTAGACGAGAAGAGGCCATTCAGCCCAACAAAGCTCGCCAGTCCTGTCCACTCATTTCTTCCAAAAAAAACAGTCGAGTTTTGAAAGTCCATAAAGTCTTCCTCTCTACCACACTACTTGGTCGCTTATTCCAAGTGTCTATCATTCTTTGTGTAAAGAAAAACTTCCCAATGTTTGTGCGAAATTTCCCCTTCACAAGTTTCCAACTGTGTCCCCGTGTTCTTGATGAACTCATTTTAAAGTCACCGTCTCAATCCACTGGACTAATTCCCTTCATCATTTTAAACACTTCAGTCAGGTCTCCTCTTCATCTCCTTAAGGCTCAGCTCTTTTCATCTTTCCTCATAACTTATCCCATGTAGCCCTGGAGTCAGACTGGTTGCTCTTTTCTGGACCTTCTCTTGTGCTGCTATGTCGTTTTTTTGTAGCCTGGAGACCAAAACTGCAGCCAGTACTCCAGATGAGGCCTCATCAGTGTGTTATAAAGCTTGAGCAGAACCTCCTGTGACTTGTACTCCACACATCAAGGCACTAAACGTTAACATTTAACATTATACATAGTTATTGTCTGTTTTTCACCTGCATTATTATCATTCTTTAATTTAATATTATTTATTGTATCAGTATGCTGCTGCTGAAGAATGTGAATTTCCCATTGGGATTAATAAAGTATCTATCAATCTATCAATCTATCAATCTATCAATCTATCAATCTATCAATCTATCAATCTAATCTAATCTAATCTAATCTAATCTAATCTAATCTAATCTAATCATTCTGTGAGCCTTCTGAAAACTGTCTGGAAGTCGATAGCTTAGAGTCCACTATGATTCCTAAATCCTTCTCATAAGGTGGACTCTCGATTTTCTAACCTCCCATTGTGTATTCAAACCTCACATTTTTACTTCCTATCTGTCATTTTTTACATTTACTGACATTAAATTTCATCGTCCACAAATCTGCCCAAGCCTGTCTGCTATCCAAGTCCTTCTGTGATGATATAACGTATTCCAAATTATTTGCTAATCCACCTATCTTGGTATCATCTGCAAACTTCACCAGCTTGTTCCTTATATTCCTATCTAAATCATTTATAGATATTAAAAATAGCAGCAGCCCCAGCACTGCCCCCTACTGGTCACCACTCTTCACATCGGCCAATTCTGATGAGGTTCCTCTCACCATCACCCTTCCTGTGTCTGAGCCAATTCTCCACCCATCGACACACCACACCCTGAACTGCCACTTCTTTAAGTTTGATGCCCACCCTCTCATGTGGCACCTTATCAAATGCTTTCTGAAAGTCAAAATAAATAATCTCATCTGCTCCACTCTGGTCGTATCCTTTTGTTGCCTCTTCATAGAATTCCAGCTTGTTAGTAAAACACGACCTCCCTCTTCTGACCCCACGCTGACTGTTCCTAATAACTCCTGTCCTTGCCAGGTGTTGCTCAATCTTCTCCTTATTAATTCCTTCCTTTAGTTTTCCTGTGATGCACATTAAGCTTACTGGCCTGTAGTTGCTTGGATCTGCCTCTTCATCATGTAAAGCACTTTGAGCTACATTATTTGTATGAAATGTGCTATATAAAAAATGTTGTTGTTGGTCGCCCTTTTTATGTAACAGACTGATATTTGCCATTTTCCAGTCCTTCGGAATCTCCTCAGTGCACAGTGACTCCCTAAAAAATACGCGTCAAGCGGTTCCTATCTGCACTTGCTGGCCTCCTTAAGAACTCGAGGGTTAAATATAACATAATAGTAACAGTGTTACAGGAAGACTTCGGGTTACAACATCTCGACATACGACGTTTTGAGTTTACAACGCTCATTCCCATAAAAACTTAAACAAAATTGGGACGTGAGTGTTTTGGCTTACGCTGTTAGTGTCGTACTTACAGACTACTTGGGTGAACTACTTTGGTTGCGCGCAGCGGAAGAATACACAGTATGGTGGATGGCCGGCTAAATATTCCGGCCCTCACCCCCAGGCCGCCAGGTGGAGCTCTCCCGACAGCATGGACGTTCCCGAACTCCAGCAGGGCCTCATGGACTTTGTCATTTGTATACACAGCCCTGCTGGATACCATGGGGGCCACCAGGAGTCACTCTGCTGGACTATTATGTGCCCTATAACCTGGAAGTCCACCCTGGTCACATGTACAGGAGAAATGACGTACTTCCAGGTTGAAGAAAAGGACTTTTACCCTGACCCGGAAGTAATAAGGACTTGTGGACTGTTGGGCAGGAGCACCTCCGGATCAGGGAGTATAAAAGAACTCTGGGAAAGCCCAGACACTGAGCTGAGCTGGGAGGTAGGGTGGCGAAGTGTCTGGGAGAGGAGGATTGGTATTGGTAGAGTGTTGATTTATTTTATGAGTAGTGTGGAGTGGAGGCTGCTTTGTGCATGTTATTATTATACATTAAATAATAATTGTACAGTTACCTGGTGTTTGGAGTGGTACCTGAGGGTTCAAGAGGTCGATAAAAGCCTCTACTGCTACAACAGTAAAGCAGCGTATGAGTGAGGGAGTTGGCGAACTTGTTTTGTTGCGCGCGGCACGAGTGCTCCGTTTGTGTGGCTTTGTTTGGCGACTTTGTGGCTCTTATCATGGCTCCTAAACGAAAGTCAGAGTCTTCAGATGGCAGACCTCCGAAGAAGAGGAAAGCCATCATGATGGAAGTGAAATTCAACATTGTAAAGAGATCAGAAGGAATAAATTTAAGGAATTTTTTTTTACACTCATGTTTTGTCATTTTTTCTGTTGTTACAGTACAGCGTACAGTACAGTATATTTATGTCCTTTTCCTTTTTCTGTGGCTTAGTTGTGTTTTTATGTTCTAGGTTATCCATCCATCCATC
Source organism: Erpetoichthys calabaricus (assembly GCF_900747795.2). NCBI lineage: Eukaryota > Metazoa > Chordata > Cladistia > Polypteriformes > Polypteridae > Erpetoichthys > Erpetoichthys calabaricus. The sequence goes on along the minus strand of NC_041395.2, from coordinate 343,271,269 downwards.
CATTTTCCAACTCGCTGAATCCGAACACAGGGTCACGGGGGGACTGCTGGAGCCAATCCCAGCCAACACAGGGCACAAGGCAGGAACCAATCAAGAAACCCACGCAGACACGGGGAGAACATGCAAACTCCACGCAGGGAGGACCCGGGAAGCGAACCCAGGTCTCCCAACTGCGAGGCAGCAGCGCTACCCACTGCGCCACCGTGCCGCCCTGTTGATTTTGCAAATGTGTTAGGATAAGTAAGTGACTTAGGATAGGGTGTGTTTCAACTTACATCAAAATTCGGGTTACATCACTGTTGTAGGACCCCCTCTACTAATAATATCCATCCATTATCCAACCCGCTATATCCTAACTACAGGGTCACGGGGGTCTGCTGGAGCCAATCCCAGCCAACACAGGGCGCAAGGCAGGAAACAAACACTGGGCAGGGCGCCAGTCCACCGCAGGGCACACACACACACACACACACATACTAGGGACAATTTAGGATCGCCAATGCACCTAACCTGCATGTCTTTGTGTTAGGATAGGTAAGTGACTTAGGATAGGGTGTGTTTTGACTTACATCAAAATTCGGGTTACATCACTGTTGTAGGACCCCCTCTACTAATAATATCCATCCATTATCCAACCCGCTATATCCTAACTACAGGGTCACGGGGGTCTGCTGGAGCCAATCCCAGCCAACACAGGGCACAAGGCAGGAAACGAACACTGGGCAGGGTGCCAGTCCACCGCAGGGCACACACACACACACACACACGAACCAGGGACAATTTAGAATTGCCAATCCACCTAACCTGCATGTCTTTGGACTGTGGGAGGAAACCCACGCAGACACGGGGCGAACATGCAAACTCCACGCAGGGAGGACCTGGGAAGTGAACCTCAGGTCTCGTAACTGTGAGGCAGCAGCATTACCCACTGCGCCACCGTGCCACCTACTAATAATAACACCTTAAAAAAAAAAAAAAAAAGCGCTGCCGCTGACCTCATCGGGGTGGGGGGGATAGTTGGGGACGGAGCACTGTGAGGACTTCCTAAATCCCACCGACACGCCTTCCTTTGAGAAACCAGAGTCGAAGGACTGTAAGGAGGATTCGCCCAGTGCTGGAATTGTGGTCTCTGAGGTGGTTAAAAAAAAAACCAAAAAAAAACCCCTCGGTGGTCCAGGCTCCAAAGGTGGGTGATATTCACTCTAAATTCTTAAATGCTTAAAATATGAGCTGGTCCTGGTGATTTGTTTGCAAGTCATCGAGTAATAAAAGGAGCCCTCGCTGTCACAGGTGCTCAAGCAACTCAGGGATGAACAACAAAACGGCATTCCTAAAGCTTTGGGGGTAGAAAAACGTGAGTTTTCCATTTTCCTTCCTCTTTTAAACATTATAACAAGTGTAAGTAAATGGCCACTAGGTGGCCCACCTCTTTCCCAACAGGCAGTATGCAGGACACGGGGTAAAATCACCAAGAAGTCTTTTAATTTGTTTTGCCTCCTTGTAATGTGCCTTCAAAGCATCACAGCCACAATAAACACAATTAAATCAAAACAGAAACGCAATTCTTCTCTCCACTAAGCTCCGTCACACTTCTCCCAACTCTGGCTCCCTTGCCACCAGTCCTTTATATCGTACTTGACCCGGAAGTGCTCCTGCTCTTCCTCCCACGTGACATGTCAGCAGTCAGATGGAGAATCCCAACTCTTTTGTCAGTCCCGGAAGTACTGTGGGGCTTCTGTCCTCATGACTTCCAAGCACACTTCCGGGCTGCAAGGGAAGCATGACTCCCCAGGTCACCTTCATAGCTTCCCCTGGCGGCACCCACGGCATCCAACAGGGTTGAGAAACCGGACTCCAAGTCCCAGGATGCCCTGTGGAAATCCAGGGGACCGCTGCACTCCAATGGAGCTGCCATCTAGTGTTTCGGGGGAGGCAGTGTCATGAAAAAGCTGCCTTCCCCTATCCTTCCACTTCAGGGGCGTCCCGACCGGGTCGAGCTGCCGGCCGTCCATCACACAAGTTAAATGCTGACTCTACAAATAAAGACGTACAGAATATGTATCATCTTATATGCAACATATCACTCCACCATATTTCGAGATCTCAATGATAGGGCCTGGATATGTAGTGTTACGCTTCTCTTCTGCGGTTATGGCTTCTTTCTGAGTAAGTGAAAATTGTAATATTTTCAGACGCCAACAGTATTACTCAATAAAATTCACAAGACAAGGAACTTGAGCCAGGGATGAAACCTTGGCCATCCCGTAACATCTATGAGCTTAAAGGTGGCACCAGAGTGAAACTTCGATGTGTGGGCACAATACAAGGATTGGGTGGGGGGAGTAGGAAAATTGGGAAATTGATGGAGGAATGTTTCCATGGTAATGATTGCCTTGGATTGCACCGCGGCTGCGGCTTCTTATCTGCTAAGACATGCGAGCCGTTTTTCTTTTTTTTTTTTTTTTTTTCAGCCCCCGATACCAGCTGCATCGCTGCCAGGGAGACGAGTTTGGCACACATAGTTGCTTGAGCTTGGGCATTGGCAGCTTTAGGTCACGAAAAAAAACTGTTTGGGGGCTATTTCGAGTTTGGTGGGAAGCATAGAAAACGCTCACCAATACTGGAGTAGGATGCCCGTTTTAAACCCCTTAGAGTGCCACCAGCCGTGTTACCGTAAATATTAGAATAAAAGGCACTCAGGTTTTCTTTTTTTTATTTTCTTTGAAACATGTCAGGCTGCCAAGTGAGACTCCATCTGTCTTTTTTGTTGTTTTCAGCTTGGAAGACTTTCTGATGTTAGTGCCGTCTCTGATTTTCTTTAAATTGGTGGCAGCTGCTTCATCCGTGCCTTGGCATACGGTGGAAGACGCACCGAAAAATAAAATAAAATAAAATACAGAGTGAGAGGCTTTTTACACATCCAGGATTGTGGCTCAGGTGATGGAAGCAAATGGCACCATCTTTGAACTTGTGCCCCGATCTGCACAGGCGTCACTTGTTTGGTGTCGAGCAGCTCGTGAGAAGATCAGACACAAGAATTCAAAGCGGGTGCAGCGGGTGCCCCTCTGCTTGGTGACCACCACCCCATTAGCCAGCTGCCTCTGTAATTCGATCTAACAAGCTCCTCCAATGCTAGTCTCTTAAGTGACACTGAGCTGAGGTTTGAGGGTCTCCAAAGTCTGACGGCTCCCTTTTCTCTTTGTATCAGTGGCTCTCTGTGAGAAGAAAAACTTCCTAATGTGGGTGAAGAATTTACCCTTAAGTTTAGAGCTGTGTGTTCTTGTTGGAGAAATCATTTTGAAATTTAAATGCTGTTATAATTTTAAACACTTCAGTTGTGTCACCTCTTAGTCACCGTTGTTAGACTGATAAGGCTGAGCTCCTTCATTTACCAGCCAATCAGAATGATGATAATAAAAACAAAAAAAACAAAATTAGTGCTGCTGCCCACCTCTCTCCTTGGGGGGAGGGGAATAGAGCACTGTGAGGACATCCTAAATCCCACTGATACACCTTCCTATGAGGAACCAAAGTCGAGGGACTCGCAGGAGGACTCGCCCATCATTGGAGTTGAGGTATCTGAGGTGGTAGGGGGAAAAAAAAAATAAACTCCTCGGTGGTCCGGACTCCAGGGGTGGGTGATATTCATCCTGAGTTCTTAAAGGCTCTGGAGGTTTTGTTACATGGAGGTCAGGGACTGCACCTCTGGAGGGGTGGTGGTGGTGGTCCCCATCTCTGAGAAAGGTGACTTGATGTGTGTGTGTGTGTGTGTACGTGTTCCAAATTTAGAGGGATCACACTCTTCGGCCTTCCTAGGAAGGCTAATGCCTGGGTTCAGGAAAGGAAGATCTGGCTGTTGGTCATGCAGAGGACAAGTTGCGGGTTTCGTCCCAGTGGTGGGAGCACTTGACCGGCTTTTTACCCCCTCAAGGAAATCGGGAAGGCTTATGGGAGAATGGAAACCAGTCGACCTGTGATTTGTGGACTTGGAAGAGGCAATGGGGCATGCGGCTCTCTCTTCTACTGTTCATCACTGGCACATTCCTTCACAAGCCACAACAGCAGCCAACGGTCTCGTAACTTCCCAGTGGCAGAATTGTGAATGTGTCCCCTTACTCTGTCTGGAGGTCTATGAGAGCTGGCGGTTGCACGGATCAATGAAGTACCTGCACATATTAGAAAATGGGAAAACACCTTCTGCATGATCAAGTCGTGGCTGACGGTGAGTCCTTCAGACAATCTGTATATACTGGATATACTAATTGGATTGTGACACCCGGGGAAATAGGACTATTGACCTACTGTATGCAAACGTTAAAGACGCATACAGCGCCACCCTGATGCCTGCGCTTGGGAAAGCAGATCATAACCTGGTTCTGCTTCAGCCTCACTACAAACCAAGAGTGAGGGTCCTACCTACAACCACACGCTCATTCAGGAAGTGGTCCCCTGAGGCAGAGCAGGCTCTGAGAGACTACATTAGAACTACAGACTGGGATATCCTGCAGGGGTCACATAGTGAGAACATTGAGGAGGTTGTTGACTGCACTACTGACTACATCAACTTCTGTATGGACATTGTAGTTCCAGTATGAACTGTACGCGGCTATGCTAACAACAAGCCATGGATTACAAGTGACATCAAGGGCCTTTTGAACCAGAAGAAAAGGGCTTTTAAAGGCGGTGATCAGCAGGAGCTCAAGCGCGTGCAGAAGGAATTCCGAGTCCAGCTCAGGGCAGCGAAGGAGCAGTACAGGAGAAAACTGGAGCAGAAGTTGCAGAATAACAGCATGAAGGAAGTGTGGGATGGGATGAAGATCATCACTGGCTGCAGCTCGAAGCGGTGTGCCACCATCGAGAGAGACGTGAAGAGAGCAAACCAAATGAACAACTTCTTTAACAGGTTTGACCACCCTAACCCACTCTCACTCTCACCTCGGAGTACTGCACCCTCCACACATCCTTCTGCTGATACCAGCATAGGAGAGACATCCCCACCCACAATTACAACAGCGCAGGTAAGCAGAGGAGACTTTGTGCCAGCAAAGCAGTGGGTCCAGATGGAGTATCGTCACGACTGCTGAAGGTCTGTGCATTGGAGCTGGGGGGTCCTCTACAGCGCATCTTCAACCTGAGCCTGGAACAGGGGAGAGTCCCGAGGCTTTGGAAAACATTTTGCATCACCCCAGTCCCAAAGGTATCACGTCCTAGTGAGCTGAATGACTTCCGGCCTGTCACTCTGACATCGTATGTGATGAAGACCATGGAGCAGCTGCTGCTTCACCACCTGAGGCCACAGGTTCAACACGCCCTTGACCCTCTGCAGTTCGCATACCAAGAGAAGGTGGGAGCGGAGGATGCCATCATCTATATGCTACACCGATCACTCTCCCACTTGGTCAGACGCAGTGGTGCTGTAAGAATTATGTTTCTGGACTTCTCTAGCGCCTTCAGCACCATCCAACCTCTGCTCCTTATGGACAAGCTGACAGAGATGAGAGTAGATTCATACCTGGTGGCATGGATCGTGGACTATCTTACAGACAGACCTCAGGATGTGTGTCTCGGGAACTGCAGGTCTGACATTGTGGTCAGCAACACAGGAGCGCCGCAGGGGACTGTACTTTCTCCGGTCCTGTTCAGCCTATATACATCAGACTTCCAATACAACTCGGAGTCCTGCCACGTGCAAAAGTTCTCTGATGACACTGCTATCGTGGGCTGCATCAGGAGTGGGCAGGAGGAGGAGTATAGGAACCTAATCAAGGACTTTGTTAATGGTGCGACTCACACCATCTACAACTGAACACCAGCAAAACCAAGGAGCTGGTGATGGATTTTAGGAGGACCAGGCCCCTCATGGACCCTGTGATCATCAGAGGTGACTGTGTGCAGAGGGTGCAGACCTATAAATACCTGGGAGTGCAGCTGGATGATAAATTGGACTGGACTGCCAATACTGGTGCTCTGTGTAAGAAAGGACAGAGCCGGTTATACGTCCTTAGAAGGCTGGCGTCCTTCAACGTCTGCAATAAGATGCTGCAGATGTTCTATCAGACAGTTGTGATGAGCGCCCTCTTCTACGGGGTGGTGTGCTGGGGAGGCAGCATTAAGAAGAAAGACGCCTCACGCCTGGACAAACTGGAGAGGAAGGCAGGCTCTATTGTAGGCACGGAGCTGGACAGTTTGACATCTGTGGCAGAGCGACGGGCGCTGAGCAGACTCCTGTCAATCATGGAGAATCCACTGGAGCCACTGAACAGGATCATCTCCAGACAAAAGAGCAGCTTCAGCGACAGACTGCTGTCACCATCCTGCTCCACTGACAGACTGAGAAGATCATTCCTACACCACACTATGCGACTCTTCAGTTCCACCCGGGGGGGTAAACGTTAACATTATACAAAGTTATTGTCTGTATACCTGCATTGTTATCACTCTTTAATTTAATATTTTCTTTATCAGCATGCTGATGCTGGAGTATGTGAATTTCCCCTTGGGATTAATAAAGTACCAGAGAGCCTATATATATGTGTGTATAATATATAAATATACCGGTAGTATATTAGGGGGCTTGGTCTCCTGCTCGCTTTACTTACCAACCCCTGTGCCTGCGCTGCTAGCCTCTTTGCGGTTCTGCCGCTCACGTATGGGGATGCGGATGTACAATTTAAACAGATTGCTATTTTAATGGGAGTTGTAACATAGGCATAATAGAACTATTTTACATTACATTGAGTAATTAACGATATTAAAAAAATAGTAAAACATAATAATTTGAAAGAAAATTGTTTCATGTTGCGTTATAGGTATTTGTTGCACAATACGACTTTGTTCTGTTTGGTTTTGAAATTAACACGCAAATACTTTTTAAACTTTTACTGTAAAACTTTAGTAAAAACAATTTTTTTAAATTAATTTTTCATCAATATTGCATTGAATTTTGATTCTGTGTTTGTTCTTTCATCGTGATAACGCAACGTATAACTGAATGTGAGTGAATATCGTTACTTTCTCTCTAATAAAACTACTTTTTCGAACGTTTGTCTCTGTGATTTGTTAATTGTTTTTGCAAAAGCTATTCTAATGGGAGACTGTTAACGTTTTAATACGAATGGCATGTCAAGATCTCCTTTGTTGTGTAATGTTATCCCCTGAAGATTTACCTTTCTTAGATACATCCTTCTTTCTACAGTAATTCAGCCTGTGGAAGACCGGATGGTGTTAACAGTTGTAGTTATTCTTCCTCAACATCACCACCAACTGTTTCAGTATAATCTATTGATATGCATTTAACCAATTTGCCGTGTAACCGATCGACAATTTTCATGTAAATTCGTTTGACTCCATCAGTTGTCGGTGTTAGGATTGCCCGTGTGCTCATCTTTTCTGTTGATAACCCTTCGGGATGAAATTCTACAATAAGATTTGGACATAATACGACGTCTTTAATTGGGAACGTCAAGTGAGGAAAACGTTAAAATTGATGAGAGCTGAGAGCACTTGCGCTGTGTCTAACAAAAGCATTCACGAATGAGAGATGAGAGGACCGCGGGCGTGTTTGAATATGGTGGACAGGGGGGCGGGACTTGACAAAATCTCATGGCCAAAGGCTCGTCTCACGGACTTGAAAGTCTTTTCCAACAAGTCTTGTCTCCAAAAAGTCTTGTCATGTCGAAGGATTTTTTTATACAATAGATATATAAGATTATTTTGCATAAATAATATATATAAAATATATGATTTCTTTACATAAGAGATACAATATATAAATATATATAATATATATTTAAAATCCAACGCCTATCTGTCTGTCCGCTTTTCAGGAGAGAACTACTTAACGGATCGGGTATTTTTCTATAATTTGCTTGAACATTCCAGATGATTTTGCGACTTCTCTCATCACGCTAATTATTATAGTTTGCTTCCGGTACTGATTTATTTGCACGAATCTGAGAGAGAGAGAGGCTGTGGGATGAGGGGAGGGAGAAGTGGGCGGGGCCCTCCTCACTCACGCGCTTTCCTTCAGTTCGACTCGCTCTATGTCTCGCCACGTGTTGGAGTGCACCCTGCCTCCGCTTAGCTAGCGATACCTGTTTGTTCAGCAGACATTATCATCTAGATATTGTTGATGAGTAACGTTTGAAATTTTTGAGAGAGAGAGATCAGAGCTCCGTGTGTTGTAGAGAGTTGCTGCTGATTGCCAGAGATATCACTACCACACGCTCTTCGCCCCACACGGGGGACGCTCTCCCAAGATCAGATGCAGTGGCGACATTTGACCGTCGGACCGCACCTACCTTCCGATTGGCCAGAGATTCCTTGCCAACTTTTTATATTTTTGCCAAAGAGATCACAGCTACATTCTCGACCTTGATAGCAAAAACAAAAAAATATTTTATATCAAGAGGTCCTCGTATACGAAAACTATCAATAGAAATTCTTCTCAATATAAATGATTACATTTTTGTTTAAAATTTTTTTTATTGATTTTTAAAATTTGTCCTGTTTCACTAATGCGCGGGTGAGCCGCGGGGACAGCTGGTTTACATATAAAACCCAATGTCTGTCTGTCTGTCTGTCCACTTTTCATGAGAGAACTACTTAACGGATTTAGATCAGGTTTTCTTCTAGAATTTGCTTGAACATTGCAGTTGATTTTACAACTTCTCTCATCGCGCTAAGTATCATAGTTCGCTTGCGGCACAGATTAATTCGCTTGAATCTAAGAGAGACGCAGTGGGCGGGGCCCTCCTCACTCATGTGCCAGCCTCTGTTCGAGTCTCTCTACCTCTCTCCACATGTTGGAGCGCAACTCGCCTCCGCTAAGCTAGCGATACCCGTTTGTTCAGCAGACATTATCATCTAGAGATTGTTAAGGAGTAACGTTTGACGTTTTCGAGAGAGAGAGATCAGAGCTCCATGTGTTTTAGAGCAGTGGTTCCCAAAGTGGGGGTCGCGAGATGATTTCCAAGAAATCAAATACTTTTTCAAAAACTTTTTAGAAATTAATTAATTCAATTTTTTAGAAATAACATTTTATCCATAACTAACAAAAGATAAAAACTAGTAGTTAATAGTTACATTTAAAAAAAACATGCAAATTAAAAAGCCATCAGACTGTCTTGGAGCGAGTGCGTCGGTGTGTGTACATACGGTGCTGGAGCGATGCTGGGGAAAAAGAAAGGTCTTAAAGCAAGAGTCTTACAAGTGGCGCCTCACGTAAAACTCACGCATTGTATTATACACAGAGAAGCTCTTGCGAGCAAAACACTTGACCCAGAACTTAAACGTGTTCTTGAGACTTCGATAAAAATGGTCAACAATATAAAAGCGCATCCACTCAATATCAGACTGTTTGCCACTCTCTGTAACGAACTGCGATCGGAGCATGAGTGCTTGCTTTTCCATACAGAAGTCAGGTGGCTTTCGCGAGGAAATGTGCTCTGCCGCCTGTTTGAGCTGCGGGACGAAGTGCGCTTATTTCTGATGGAGCATGGGTCCCAGCTCGCTGATCACCTCACTGATCCTGACTGGTTAACAAGGCTAGCGTATATTTGGCTTGCATATTTGAAAAACTGAATGGACTTAATATGTCATTTCAAGGTGAGAACCCACACATAATTTCGCTAAATGATAAAATCCACGCATTCAAGAGAAAACTTGAGCGCTGGACTGAAAGCGAGCGAGTTGAAATAGGAAGGATTGATATGTTTTCTGAGCTGGATGAAAAAAGTTATATGGTTGTTAGAACGTTATGTTCTTTTTTGTTGTCATGCACTTGTTTGGATAAGATATTTTTGTCGAAATTAAACAAATGAGTAAATTACTATTAAAAAAAATTATATGGTTGTTAGACCATTGTGTTCTTTCGTGTTGTCATTCTCATGTTTGGATAGGCCTATTGGCGCATGTGCACCGTTGCGCGCAACATTTGTATATTTTAACCATTTCCGAGGATAGTGGGGGTCACGAGTCACTGGCACGGTTATTTTGGGGGTCGTGAGCTGAAAAGTTTGGGAACCCCTGTTTTAGAGGGTAGCTGCTCATTGGCAGAGATATCACAGCCATGTGCTCTTCTCACCACGCGGAGGACGCCCTCCCTTCAGAGCTGAACACGATCAGATACAGTGGCAGCGTTTGACGTCGGAGCGTACCAACCATCCGCTTGGCCAGAATTACATTTTTTTTTTCCTAATTTTTAATTGATTTTTAAAGTTTGTCCTGTTTCACTACTGTGTGGGTGGAACAGCGGAGGACAGCTAGTTTAGTATAATTTTGGTTGTTTGTCTCCTTTCTTCTGCTGGCCTTGTGGGACTCCGGGAACATTCAGTGACCTGTATGTGTTATAAATTCAGACTTTACTCAGCCCGTGACCCTGTGTTCGGATTCAGCGGGTTGGAAAATGGATGGATGGATGGACTTTACTCAGTTCTCTTTATATAGCGTCAGGGGTGTGTGTGTGTGTGTGTGGGGGGGGGGGGGGGGGGGGGGTGTTCTCTTTCAAATTTCTCTGTGGAAATGCCCTTCAAAAGTTGTTATGGTCCCCTTGTTTTCTCAATTCAGATTAAAAAACGGATCACAAAGTGTGTCCCTCAAGATGGCCTGTAGGGGGTGCTAGAGGAGTATGGAGTACCAGGTCAGCTATTGTGGGTTATTTGGTCCCAACTGGAGTGAAAGCTTGGTTCGCATTGCCGTCACTCCTTCACCGAGTGTGTAGGACTTTGCCACGTCTGCCCCACTGTCACCGATTTTGTTCAGAACTTGTATGGACCAAATTTCTAGGCACAGCCAAGGGGTCAGAAAGGGTCCGGCAGATGACGTGGTGACGGTGGTCTGTGGACTTGGACACGTACTGTGGCACTGAATGTGGAGCGGTCGGGATGAGGATCAGCATCTCCACATGGTTCTCGGCCAGAAATTAGTGGAGTGCCCTCTCCAAGGTGGGGATGAGGAGTTTAAGTATCTTTGTCTTGCTCACAAGTGAGGGAGTGACGGGAGATTGGCAGGCGGATCAGAGCAGCTTCTGCCGCACCACTCAGTTGTGGTGAAAAGAGAGCTGAGCCGAAGGGCATAGCTCTCGATTTAGGGGTTGAGCTGCATTCCTACCCTCACCAATGGTCAGGAACTGTGAGTAGTGACCAAAAGAACTGAATCACGAACACAAGTGGCAGAGATGACCTTCCTTGGTGTAGGGTGGCCGGGCACAGCCTTAGAGACAGGATGAGGAGCACACAGACATTTGTGAGGATCTGGGTTGAGGTTGTTCGGGCGTCTGATTTAGGAGGCCTCCTGGTCACCCCCCACAGGAAATGTTTCGAGCACATCCAACCAAGAGGGGACCTCTGGGGCAGACCAGGACCCTCTGAAGAGATTACTGTATTACCTTTGAATAACCTGGGGATGCCTCAGAATCCCCCTGGAGGAGTTAGAGGAGGTGATAATCTGGTCAACTTTGCTTAAACTGCTGCACCCGCGACCCGAATTTGGATAAACGTCAGAAAATGGATGGATGGCTCAAGTCCTGCAGATCGCGACGCACATCCTCATCTCGTATATCTGCACGTACGGGGACCCTTTCACACTCATGCGGGCAGGAAATTGTCATTCAGCATTGAGAAATGAGAGATGGCAAATTGTCCATCTGTATTAAAACTCCGGCGGAAAATGTAATTGCTTTGAATATGAACAAAAAACATATATATTAAAAAAAAAAAAATCTGGTTTACATTTGAAAGAAGTTATTTTTATAATGTTTTTTCCGAGCGGCCGGCATTCAAAGCCTATTAAGGAAATGGGGCAGGAAGATGTGCAGAGGACAATCAAAAGCGACCTGCGTGACGCACCACAACGGACTGGGCAGTCAGATATTTGGAGCAGGGGTTGTGTTGTTGCGCGTGTGTATGTGTGCACATGCGTGCGCGCGAGAGTATACGTGTGTGTGTGCGCACGCACCTGCGCACCCGTTTTAGATTCGGAAGGAAAGGCGCCAAACCACCTGAGCCATTTTCAGCGGTCCCCAGCCAAACCAAATTGTGCTTCAGAGAGAAGCAAGAAGAGCGCCCAGCCAGAGCGCTAAGCATGAACAAGCAAGCAGCGGATTGTGTCCCAACACGCCACATACAATTTCTTGAATTAGGAATTAGTGGTGGCTCTGAGGCTAGGGATCTGCACTGGCAATCGGAAGGTTGCCGGTTCGAATCCCGTAAATGCCAATAGGGACTCTGCTCTGTTGGGCCCTTGAGCAAGACTCTTAACCTGCAATTGCTGAGCGCTTTGAGTAGTGAGCAAAGCGCTATATAAATGCAAAGAATTATTATTGTCCTCACAGGTGGCGCAGTGGTAGTGCTGCTCCTTGGCAGTAAGATTGTGGGTTCGCTTTCCGCTTCTTCCCTGTGTGGATAGCGCTTTGAGTACTGAGAAAAGCGCTATAATAAATGTAATGAATTATTTATTATTACAGCACCCCTGGAGAAACTGTACATTGGGTCCCAATGGAGTATCATTCCTTCAGGCACTGCCAGGACCTTTGAGTTACCAGCCCCAGACCCTTCAGCCAGAGAGCCACCACACGAGTGATGACAGTCATACCAGTGATTCTAGATCTGGTAAATAGCACATTTTCTCCTGTGATCATCTTCTGGATCTTTTTATCATGATATAAAACTTTTTCTGTAATGCTTAGATTTGGAAGGAGTTCAAAATAAAAACAGTCGACTCTCCTGCCGTGTTGCTCACCCTGTAATGGTGCTATATAAAATCAAGTGGTGGACACTTACTACTTGTGACAGCCACATTACACTTACAGCGGGGAAAATAAATATTGAACACGTCAACGTTTTTCTCAGTCAATATGTTTCTAATGGGGCTACTGTATTAACATGAAATTTTCAGCAGATGTTGGTAACAACAACATTGGTGTGCGTGTGTTCGTTCGTTTCCCCTGTGATGGGCTGACGTCTTGTCCAGTGGTTGTTTCTTCCTTGCGCCTGATGCTTGCAAGAGTTAAGGTGAAGTTTCCCTGCTCTGTCTGGATAACTGGGTTTAGGAAATGGATAGATGGAACATTTTTAATATCGTATTTACTTCACCAAAAAAACTTTTGTTTATGAAATATTTGGTCACGGCGGTGGGTGTGACGCGTGGCTGAGGTTGGCTCAGACCGCCGCAGCTCTTCTTGTTTGTAGTGGCGACACATTTTTAAAGCGCACTCGACGTTGCGGTCATTTAAATGGCTGCTTGAGGATCCGTTTTGCCGATAAGATCGGCCCGCTGACAAAAGAAAAGTGTAAAAAATACAAATTGAAGTGACCGCTCGCAACCTGAATTTGAAACAGTAAACTAAACCATAATTTATACAGAACGTTTCTCAATTTTAGGTGACGTGCAAGTAAGTTGCACGGAAAGGGGTATTAAATTATCCAAATAACCAATTATTAATTTATTTATATTACCTGTGACCTTAAATAAATAAATAACTTTTAGAGGAACATCAACCCCCATATCCATCCATTATGGTAGGTTTGGGGTCGTCGGGCAAACTTAAACTCCACCTATGATCAAAAGAAACCGATTTCGAGTCAAAGATCGGGCTCTCACCGCGGTAAAGGCTCACAACGGACATCATCGCCCCTAATTTGCTTCAAGTGATTATAATTAAAGAAACGGATAGGCAGACGGCGATTTCAGTCTTTGTTCAGTACTTTCAGGGAAACTTCCTCGACTTCCTGAATCAAATGTTTTCTTAGAGCCTATAGACTGTCATTTCTGGTGGGTGATGTCTTCATTTTGAATTTTAATAGTTGCTGAGTCATTGAGTCAAGGATATACAGTATATAAATGTTTTTTTTTCATGTTACTTGCAAAATATTTAAAGAGTTGATTACAAATTTTAATAACAGGATTCCATCTGGCCGGGTCCTATTTTCCCTTCTGTGGCTCCCTTTCCCTGAACCCTTCGAGGAAATGCATTTAGAAAATGGAACTTTAGAATTTATGTTCTCACGTACGGGATAGAAACTAGAAAGTAAATATGAAGATATCAGATCGTAATTGTGAATGAGCCTTTTCTATGTGAGTTAAGTAAAAACAGGAAGACTGAGATGACCAGTACGGACATTTGAATAGATAGGTAGCACTTTGTTTGTCCCAGGGGTAAAATTTACTTTTTACAAAGGCTCAATAAATAAATAAACAAACATTACTATTATTACCTAAATAATCAACACAGACCTCAGCATCAAAATTTGCAATGTAATATGCAACACATACAGTATGTGTCTGTTATATGCAATTTTTATAATGGGATTCATAAATGCACTGTTAATGTCATGGTGCAGCATCTGTTGGAATGACAAATGCAATGCATAGGTCTCCATTATATGCCATTTGTTATGGGATTCATAAAAGTAGTGTTAATGTTTATGATGCGCCATCTGTTGGAATTTCAAATGCAATGCAAATGCGCCTGTTAAATACCATTTGGTATGGGATTTGTTAAAGCAGTGCTAATATTTGTGGTGTGCCATCTGTTGGAATGACAAATGCAAGGCATATGTCTTTGTTATGTCATTTGGTATGGGATTTGTAAGAGCAGTGTTAATGTTTGTGCTGCACCATCTGTTGGAATTTCAAATGCAATGCGTGTGTTTGTGTGTGTCCTGCGGTAGGTTGGCACCCTGCCCAGGATTGGTTCCTGCCTTGTGCCCTGTGTTGGCTGGGATTGGCTCCAGCAGACCCCCGTGACCCTGTGTTCGGATTCAGCGGGTTGGAAAATGGATGGATGCAAATGCACCTATTAAATGCCATTTGTTATGGGATTTGTAAAAGCAGTGCTGATATTTGTGGTGTGCCATCTGTTGGAGTGACAAATGCAAGGCATATGTCTTTGTGATGTCATTTGGTATGGGATTTGTAAGAGCAGTGTTAATGTTTGTGTTGCGCCATCTGTTGGAATTTCAAATGCAATGTATAAGCCTCTTTTATATATTCTATTTGGCATCGGATTTTTGAAAGCAGTGTTAATGTTTGTGGTGTACCATCTGTTGGAAGTTCAAATGCAATGCACATGTCTCTGTTATATACCATTTGGTATGGGATTTGTAAAAGCAGTTTTAGTATTTGTGGTGTGCAATCTGTTGGAATTGGAGTTGTAAAACAAGTAGCCTTGTCCTCTCCTTTTTATTTTTTTAAACCATAACAAATTATGCATTTTTACCCTTTTTATATGGTAATAAGCAACAAAAGAAACAATTAACTTTTGCCAGTTTTGGCCTCACTGCCCCTGTTGCTTTACAGCTAATGCTGTTGTTTCTCTTGCTTGCTTTAATAGCCTTACAGGCCAACTATATTACTCACCTGTGTGTGTGTGTGTGTGTGTGTGTGTGTGTGTTTGTCAGGCCGTGATTGCGGCAGTTTTGCACATATGCAGACCAAGGACATGTAATTTCTTTGACAAATTCATTTTTGGCTCAGCTGTATTCAGCCATAAGTAAGAGTTGCTTGCTCTTAAGACTCTGGACCAGACTGCTAACCCAAATGCCATCAATCACAAGTCTGGTGTGCCTGGCGTCCCAGTTTTGGGCCAAATAAGGCCTAACAGTAGCCAGAAGCCTTAAGGGGTTGTTGTGGCCTTTTTGTTCAGGGTCCACTTTGGCCCAAATGCAATAAACGATGAAGCAAAGCGAGTGTGTCAGGCTAGAAGTAGCCACACGTGTCTGTGAACGGAATAATCAGCAGGGACACTTAATGTCAGTGTTTAACAGAACTGCATGGAAGTGTTAGGCACTTGTGATTAATACTGTTAAGTGAGGACGCTCCCAAAAATAATGACAGGAATAGTTTCTATTCATCAATATGGTGATGTGATTTTCTTATGGTTACATAAGATCAGTGGTGGGATTTGAACCCACATCATCAGGGTTTGCTGTTCAAGACCTTAACCACTACACCATTGATCACACTCAATTTATCATAGGGGACTGCCCCTTAAATGGGGGGGGGGGGGGGGGGGGTCATAAAGAAACTTATATGGGGAAAAAAGTGGGTCACAGCATCCAAAATGTTGGATAATTAAGTCACCCAGGGGCCTGGGGGGGTGTCTTGATCTGGCCTTGTACATGTTTACTTTTCACTGTTGTGTGTGTGTGTGTTTGTGTACATTTTATAAGTCCATCCGCTTTCCAGAGTTTCAAGGAGAACACACACACACCCACACTCACACATACGCGCACACACACATACAAACACACACCTACCTGGCCAGGTAAGCTCACTTGTGGTGTTTGGGGAACTCACTGAGGCACAAGGAGAACAAGCAGGCTTCATATGGACAATGATGCTGGATCCGTTTGGCTAACCTCTGTGCCACCCTACATTGATTTCAATTGATGTCTACATGTAAATAAGTCCAGCTGCCCCAGCGCCCGTCTAGCTAATACATTTAACCCTTGATGGTTACTTGGTATTTGGGTTCGTAGCACTTTCAGAGCTGCAGATAGACATTAAAGTCGATAAGAGGATGGAGTGGCGGGACCAGGGGGGGCCTTTCTGTTAAAGGATGATGAATACAAAGGATCTACCTTTGTGTCTGCAGCGAATGGTTCGAGTGGCCCCTTTCCACCAAGGGCTCATTTTGGCTGATTGGAGGAGATGTGCAGCATTTGTGGAGTCAACTCAACAACCACATGTGCTTTTGAGGAGTTCCGAGAGTCGAGTGGCTGGCATGTCAAGTGCCCTCACGCTGGCCCCGCTGTGTGCCATGAGGAGCCTTTTATTGGGGGGGGGGGGGGGGCTGCCTTTGAATGATGCCACACAATGAGTGCCACACTTCTTTTGTTCAGCGTCATCTAATTCCTCTTTTTATTTTTCATTCTCTAGACGAGCATCGGCTTGAATTAGCCCTTTCAATTTCCGAAAAGCTGAAGAATTCTATGAGTCAGGTGCTTTTATTCAAGGAAAAGAGCCTTCATAATAGAGATTATGGTTCACAGCACCAGAAGGAAAATTGCTTGCATGAAGGGCCTTTATCTCTTGAAGGACCCCTTAAAGACCCTGCGAGCATGCCAGTGCCATTTTGGGTTTCCTGCTTTATTCACAGCTGGCTGGATTCCCTCAGCTCTTCTCCTAATTTGTGCTGCCCCTTAATGGCGGAGGTGGTCGAGCGAAGTAATGTTAAGACCATAGTGCTTGAAAGAAGGAACGGATTTCATAGCAGCTATACAAGTGGTATGGAAAGCCATTAACAATGGGAGTAAAGTTAACAATGGCAATGAAGATGGGCTTTTAGTAAGTCTAGAAGTTAGAAGCGGTGACACATTATTGCTGGTAGCAGTGGGATTTTCCTATTCTGTCATTTAGTCACTACCACATTACTGGTGGCAGTAGTGGGATTTTCCTATTCTGTCGTGTAATCACTACCATATTACTGGTGGTATTAGTGGGATTTTCATATTCTGTCATTTAGTCACTAACATGTTACTGGTGGCAGTAGTGGGATTTTCCTATTCTGTCATGTAATCACTACCATATTACTGGTGGTATTAGTGGGATTTTCGTATTCTGTCATGTAATCACTACCATATTACTGGTGGCAGTAGTGGGATTTTCCTACTCTGTCATTTAGTCACTACCATATTACTGGTGATATTAGTGGGATTTTCCTATTCTGTCATGTAGTCACTACCACATTACTGGTGGCAGTAGTGGGATTTCCTATTCTGTCATTTAATCACTAACATGTTACTGGTGGCAGTAGTGGGATTTTCCTATTCTGTCATTTAATCACTAACATGTTACTGGTGGCAGTAGTGGGATTTTCCTATTCTGTCATGTAGTCACTACCACATTACTGGTGGCAGTAGTGGGATTTCTTATTCTGTCATTTAGTCACTAACATGTTACTGGTGGCAGTAGTGGGATTTTCCTATTCTGTCATTTAGTCACTAACATGTCACTGGTGGTATTAGTGGGATTTTCGTATTCTGTCATTTAGTCACTAACATGTCACTGGTGGCAGTAGTGGGATTTTCCTATTCTGTCATTTAGTCACTACCATATTACTGCTGGTATTAGTGGGATTTTCTATTCTGTCATGTAATCACTACCACATTACTGCTAATAGTAGTGGGATTTCCTATTCTGTCATTTAGTCACTACCATATTACTGGTGATATTAGTGGGATTTTCCTATTCTGTCATGTAGTCACTACCACATTACTGGTGGCAGTAGTGGGATTTCCTATTCTGTCATTTAGTCACTAACATGTTACTGGTGGCAGTAGTGGGATTTTGCTATTCTGTCATGTAGTCACTACCACATTACTGGTGGCAGTAGTGGGATTTCCTATTCTGTCGTTTAGTCACTAACATGTTACTGGTGGCAGTAGTGGGATTTTCCTATTCTGTCATGTAATCACTACCATATTACTGGTGGTATTAGTGGAATTTTCCTATTCTGTCATTTAGTCACTAATTATTCCAAGTACTGTTTTTTGATAAGTGGACTGGTGTTTGCTTGCTGTTGATATGACATTGGCCTATAAAAAAAAATTCAAGATAAACTTCATAATTTTTTGTGAAACCAAAGACGAAACTAAACCAATTATCTCTTCACTCGAATTGCAGTTCAGCGACGAAAATTGCATTTCTGCCCAACCAGGTTAGTTTGTTCTGTTTTGAATAAATTTAAAGTTCAGCCTTACCTCAAAATTTGGAAAGTTCAGGCAACTTTGTTTTCTCCGTATTGTCCAACTCGGACCCCTGACTTCGTATTGTGTCCACGTGGGATTGCTGATTTTGGATACTCTGTCTTTCTGGTCGCATGTGAACTGAGCATCTGAAGCCCAGGGTGGAGTTTTTTGTAACCAGAGTTGTGTTTTGGCATGGCCAAATCTAACAAAGGGACATTCTGGGTAGCCCGCCCATGGGTCGTTGACAGCAAGGGGCCTTTTTTACCAAAACCCGAAACCCTCGCTCAATGAAACGATCGAGTATCCGCATACCAAAAAGATCTCGTCTCACACCAAAATCAAAATGAAGGAGCATCTCACTGCACTAAATAACCCCAATGTCCATGTGCTGCATTAACAGAAGTGCGATCAGCTCTCTGTTGAGGAGCTGAGGGGTCTGTGGGGGGTCTTAATCTGACCTTGCATTTCTATTTGTTACTTTACTTGAAATTTACCTGAAAATACACTCTTCTGTCTACATTCTCTTTTTCTTCACCACATTTCCAAATGCCAATGGCTACTTTTGTTCTTATATATTTTGACAGAGACGTTAATTTCTGTGATATTCAACTAGAAAACAAATATGCTACGTAAGTACGCCCAGTGCTTTACCTCTCAAGCTTACAGGCTTCCTAGACCTCTGGAAAATCTAGTGTATGAAGGATCAGAGGTGCATGGCTGCCGATAACACCCCGTCATCTACACAGCTCACAGAATGGGGTGGGGCAGAATATTTGAGGGCGGGGCAAAATAGTGCTGAAGCTCAGTCACAGTCTCAGTCATTTCCATAGCTGACACTGTTGAGTTCAGACGCTGTCCTCTCTGCAGACTGTAGAACAGGGAGGAGCTGGATGTATGAAGGACAGGGTGAGGAGTCCTAACAGGGAGGTGAGTCAGTCATCTAAGCCCAATGCGTAAAGCAAAATGACACACGAAGCTGAAAACCAAAGAGACTATGCAGCTTGAGGAGTCTGTCAGTCATCTTTTATAAATATATATATATATATATATATATATATATATATATATATATATATATATACTGCCCAGCTCCACCCACATGTAGTGAAACAGGACAGTGAGGAGGGCCCCCTGCCCGGCTCCCCACTCCTGACATCACGCTTCCCCGTCCCCTCAGCCCGCAGCCTTTGCCTCGGATTAGCGCAAATATTTTGCTGCTGCAAGCATATTATGATACTTAGCACAATGACAGAAGTCACAAAATCAACCGGAATGTTCAAGCAAATTATAGAAAAAAATCTGATCTAAATCCGTTAAGTAGTTCCCTCGTAAAAAGCGGACGGACAGACAGATGTTGGATTTTATATATACAAAGATATATATGTATGTATGTATGTATATCTTATATATACTGTATATACAGTGCATCCAGAAAGTATTCACAGCGCATCACTTTTTCCACATTTTCTTATGTTACAGCCTTATTCCAAAATGGATTAAATTCATTTTGTTCCTCAGAATTCTACACACAACACCCCATAATGACAACGTGAAAAAGTTTACTTGAGATTTTTGCAAATTTATTAAAAATAAAAAAATTGAGAAAGCACATGTACATAAGTATTCACAGCCTTTGCCATGAAGCTCAAAATTGAGCTCAGGTGCCTCCTGTTTCCCCTGATCATCCTTGAGATGTTTCTGCAGCTTCATTGGAGTCCACCTGTGGTAAATTCAGTTGACTGGACATGATTTGGAAAGGCACACACCTGTCTATAGAAGGTCCCACAGTTGACAGTTCATCCATCCATCCATCCATTTTCCAACCCGCTGAATCCAAACACAGGGTCATGGGGGTCTGCTGGAGCCAATCCCAGCCAACACAGGGCACAAGGCAGGAACCAATCCTGGGCAGGGTGCCAACCCACCGCAGGACACACACAAACACACCCACACACCAAGCACACACTAGGGCCAATGTAGAATCACCAATCTACCTAACCTGCATGTCTTTGGACTGTGGGAGGAAACCGGAGCGCCCGAAGGAAACCCACGCAGACACGGGGAGAACATGCAAACTCCACGCAGGGAGGACCCGGGAAGCGAACCCAGGTCCCCAGGTCTCCCAACTGCGAGGCAGCAGCGCTACCCACTGCACCACCGTGCCGCCGTTGACAGTTCATGTCAGAGCACAAACCAAGCATGAAGTCAAAGGAATTGTCTGTAGACCTCCGAGACAGGATTGTCTCGAGGCACAAATCTGGGGAAGGTTACAGAAAAATTTCTGCTGCTTTGAAGGTCCCAATGAGCACAGTGGCCTCCATCATCCGTAAGTGGAAGAAGTTCAAAACCACCAGGACTCTTCCTAGAGCTGGCCGGCCATTTAAACTGAGCAATCGGGGGAGAAGGGCCTTAGTCAGGAAGGTGACCAAGAACCCGATGGTCACTCTGTCAGAGCTCCAGAGGTCCCCTGTGGAGAGAGGAGAACCTTCCAGAAGGACAACCATCTCTGCAGCAATCCACCAATCAGGCCTGTATGGTAGAGTGGCCTGACGGAAGCCACTCCTTAGTAAAAGGCACATGGCTGCCCGCCTGGAGTTTGCCAAAAGGCACCTGAAGGACTCTCAGACCATGAGAAAGAAAATTCTCTGGTCTGATGAAACAAAGATTGAACTTTTTGGTGTGAATGCCAGGTGTCACGTTTGGTGGAAACCAGGCACCGCTCATCACCAGGCCAATACCATCCCTACAGTGAAGCATGGTGGTGGCAGCATCATGCTGTGGGGACTGGGAGACTAGTCAGGATAAAGGGAAAGATGACTGCAGCAATGTACAGAGACATCCAGGATGAAAACCTGCTCCAGAGCGCTCTTGACCTCAGACTGGGGCGACGGTTCATCTTTCAGCAGGACAATGACCCTAAGCACACAGCCAAGATATCAAAGGAGTGTCTTCAGGACAACTCTGTGAATGTCCTTGAGTGGCCCAGCCAGAGCCCAGACTTGAATCCGATTGAACATCTCTGGAGAGATCTTAAAATGGCTGTGCACCGACGCTTCCCATCCAACCTGATGGAGCTTGAGAGGTGCTGCAAAGAGGAATGGGCGAAACTGGCCAAGGATAGGTGTGCCAAGCTTGTGCCATCATATTCAAAAAGACTTGAGGCTGGAATTGCTGCCAAAGGTGCATCGACAAAGTATTGAGCAAAGGTTGTGAATACTTATGGACATGGGATTTCTCAGTTTTTTTATTTTTAATAAATTTGCAAAAACCTCAAGTAAACTTTTTTTCATGTTGTCATTATGGGGTGTTGTGTGTAGAATTCTGAGGAAAAAAATGAATTTAATCCATTTTGGAATAAGGCTGTGACATAACAAAATGTGGAAAAAGTGAAGCGCTGTGAATACTTTCTGGATGCAGTGTGTATATCTTATATATATGTGTATGTATATGTATATAATATGTATGTATATGTGCAGTAATCTTACTTCCCGAAGAAGAGGTTTAAATTCCAAGTAGCTCTTAAAGGTGTGAAGGTCAGGTCTCCGTACACTTTTTTTGCCCACATAGCATAACAGGCTCCCTCCCTCGTTTCTTTCCTGCTGACTTGGTGCAAGTAACAACATTTTGAAGCAGTGGTGGTCTTGATGACAAAGTATAGTTAATCGTTTTAAGTAGCGCTAGGCACGGAAACATTGTGTAGATGATTGTAACAAACTAATCAGCGTTATTAACGAGTACTGGTAGTCATGCTAACATGGTACAACTGATAAAATCTGCAAGTAATGGCAGTCATCTAGACAATGTGTAGCTGCTATTGGGTGTTGCTGAGGAGTAGTAGCAGTCATGGATGTCACAAAAAATGGTGAGTGGCAAATCAAAATTAAAGACAATGCATAGTTGCCAATAAAGGCTAAACAGTATTTTTTAACCATCAGCAGTTGCCATGGTCACCTGGTACAACAAATACTCAGAAGCAGTGGCCGTCGTGAAGACGTTATGTAGTCGCTCATAAATTCTGATTAGTATTATTAGTAGACGGTGCCAGTCGTGGTAACTGCATATCCAGCATGTTGAATTCCATGTGTGTTTATTTGTGTTGTCGTCGGTAGTATTGTAATGCTGTCACTATTCCAAGGAGATTTTCAAGTTCGAATGTCACTGTCACTGTGTATATGAGACGGTAAACTTGATTTTAATAAAGCTGAAACACAACAGCAGTCAGCAGGACAGCATTGTGTGGTTATTGATAAAGGTGAATTAGTGTTTCGAATGAGTATTGGTGGTCATGCTAGTAAGAAGTGCTGGACTGTGTTTACTAGACGTGGTAGTCATGGTAACATGATGCACTTGACTATACTTACCAGCAGTGGTAGCCATGGTAACATGATGTTCTAGGTAATATTTACTACCAGTGGTAGTCTAAAATAGTGAACTACATTAGCTAGCTGTGGCAGTCTAGATAATTCAAAGCACATGACTACGTATCCTAGCTATGGCAGTCATGGTAACATGATGCAGTTGATTAGTGGTAGCCATGATAACGTGCTGTTGTAGATAATATTTATTACCTGTGTTAGTCCTGGTATCCTGAAGCAGTGAACTTGTTTACTAGCTGTGGCAGTCATGGTAGCATCATGTAGTGGATTATATTCACCAATATTGGTTGCCATGGTAAAATGATGTTGTAGGCATGATTTACTAGCTGTGGTAGTCATGGTAACATGATGCACTTGACTATATTTACTAGCTGTGGTAGTCATGGCAACATGATGCTCTTGATTATATTTACCATTTGTGGTGCCTATGGTAACATGATGTTCAAGGTAATATTTACCAGTGCTGGTAGTTATAGTAACATGACGCACTTTACTGTGTTTACTAACTGTGGTAGTCACGGTGACATGATGCACTTTACTATGTCTGCTAGATGTGGTAGTCATGGTTACATGATGCACTGGATTATACTTGCCAGTATTGGTTGCCATGGTGGCATGATGTTCTAGGTAATTTTTCCAAGCTCTGGTAGTCATGGTAACCTAAAGAAATGAACTGTATTTCCTAGCTGTGATAATAACAAACTGTAAACACATGAATCTGTTTATTAGCTGTAGTAGTCATAGTAAAATGATGCACTTGATTGTATTTACCAGTAGTGATAGCCATGGTAACGAAATGTTCTTTTAACGAAAAGTATTTAGCAGATATGGTAGTCATGGTAACCGAAGCAATGAACTATATTTGCTAGCGCAGGTAGTGAAGATAACACAAAGCAATTGACTATATTTATTAGCCATGGTAGTCATGGTAACTTGAAGTACCTGGCTATATTTATGAGCTGTTGTAGTCATGGCAACATGATGCACATGATTTTATTTACTAGTAGTGGTTGCCATGGTAAAATGATGTTCTAGGCATGATTTACTAGTTGTGATAGTCATGGTATCATGATGCACCTGACTATATTTACTAGCTGTGGTAGTCATGGTAACATTATGTAGTTGATTTTATTTGCCAGTTGTGGTAGCTATGGTAACATGATGTTCTAGGTAATATTTACCAGTGCTGGTAGTCATGGTAACATATGCGCTTTACTGTGTTTACTAACTGTGGTAGTCCTGGTAACTTGAAGCAGCTGACTGTGTTTACTAGCTGTGGTAGTCATGGTAACTTGAAGCAGCTGACTGTGTTTACTAGCTGTGGTAGTCATGGTAACTTGAAGCAGCTGACTGTGTTTACTAACTGCGGTAGTCATGGTAACTTGAAGCAGCTGACTGTGTTTACTAGCTGTGGTAGTCATGGTAACCTGAAGCAGCTGACTGTGTTTACTAGCTGTGGTAGTCATGGTAACTTGAAGCAGCTGACTGTGTTTACTAGCTGTGGTAGTCATGGTAACTTGAAGCAGCTGACTGTGTTTACTAACTGCGGTAGTCATGGTAACTTGAAGCAGCTGACTGTGTTTACTAACTGTGGTAGTCATGGTAACTGGAAGCAGCTGACTGTGTTTACTAGCTGTGGTAGTCATGGTAACTTGAAGCAGCTGACTGTGTTTACTAACTGCGGTAGTCATGGTAACTTGAAGCAGCTGACTGTGTTTACTAACTGTGGTAGTCATGGTAACTGGAAGCAAGTGACTGTGTTTACTAACTGTGGTAGTCATGGTAACTGGAAGCAGCTGACTGTGTTTACTAGCTGTGGTAGTCATGGTAACTTGAAGCAGCTGACTGTGTTTACTAACTGCGGTAGTCATGGTAACTTGAAGCAGCTGACTGTGTTTACTAACTGTGGTAGTCATGGTAACTTGAAGCAGCTGACTGTGTTTACTAGCTGTGGTAGTCATGGTAACTTGAAGCAGCTGACTGTGTTTACTAGCTGTGGTAGTCATGGTAACTTGAAGCAGCTCACTGAGTTTACTAACTGTGGTAGTCATGGTAACTGGAAGCAGCTGACTGTGTTTACTAACTGTGGTAGTCATGGTAACTTGAAGCAGCTGACTGTGTTTACTAGCTGTGGTAGTCATGGTAACTTGAAGCAGCTGACTGTGTTTACTAGCTGTGGTAGTCATGGTAACTTGAAGCAGCTCACTGAGTTTACTAACTGTGGTAGTCATGGTAACTGGAAGCAGCTGGCTGTATTTACTAACTGTGGTAGTCATGGTAACTGGAAGCAGCTGACCACACTCACTAGCTGTGGTGGCCGTCATTGCAGTTGTCCAATGAAGATGATGCCCATTCCTTCACCTCTGGCCTCAAGTAAGATGCATCTTTGCCCACTGTGGTTCTGTCTTTTTAAATTTCTGTAAGGTGCCCCAGCCTACTTGATGGCCTTGCCAGCCTCCCAGGGTCTTATGTAACTGCATACGAAGGTAGAGTTGTCAACATTATATATATGCATTTGTATATAAATCGGTTAAAGCCATTTTGGTTATTGTTTTGTGTGACACATTCATGTGTTCATATTTTTAATCACATCCGCTTTCCCTGGAGTGCAGCGTTATGGCTAATGCCCACAGCTTGTTTGCAGATGGTGCCCATATCATAAATATTAAGGCGTCTCTTCCCTTTCAAAGAGCAGCCATTAAGAATGACACTTTTTCATTTGCCGTCTGCTAGTCTGTGAGTTCCCAGCGACTGCTTCAACATACGGTGACATTTCTTTCGGAGTGATCCCCATGGCAGTGTGGCATTGTGCCCGTCGCAGTACCAGATGATTGACATTTGGGCTGTCGGGTGGGACTGCACTTTTTCTACACATTGAAGCTTCTCCTTTTTCATTATTATTTTTTTTTTTTTGTCTTTTCCATTTTGAATTTCAGACTGCTGGGGCACTCGAGCTGCCCCTTTTGTAGCAGAACTGGCGTCACGTTGATGAAATTTTAATAAAGCGTGAGTGGCGGCATTTGTCAATATCGGATTCTCGCTGCTCTGCCTTAAGCCAGTTGCATTAGCTCTCATTCATGATGAGGAGGATCAGAGAGGCCTTCAGGACCTGAGCTGGATTGATTATTGATTATTCTGCCTTTGAAAAGCTTTCAGGGGCATCGATTCTCCCAAAGGTGTGAGTGCCATGCTTAAGTAGCTGACGTTGGGGGGTCGGAGGGGAGTGGGCTTTGCAATTTCATATTGTGCTGCTCGCCTCCATTGAAGTGGCTCATTCCTGCATTGTCCCCATATTTCTGCTTGTCCCTGGATATAACCTTAGACCTAAAGGTGACACCCCTCGATCCCCGAAAATAATCTGGACACGCTTAGCTCAAAGCACTTAAACAACAAAGGGTCACTCTTTTGGGGGTGCCCCCCTAGGCCTACTCAACCCTGTGAGAAGGACAGTGGCAGCAGGTGCCCTGTATTTACTTTATTACTTCACTCCCTCCAGACAGAAAGACAAAGCAAAAAGGTATTAATTAAAGTAGAATAATGGCGGTACAAGTCTGGAAATCTATACATCCTCTCTATGTATTTATATTAATATATAGATATAAATTTCTCAAATAAATGAAGGGAACCCTTTTTAGTCCAAGTATAGCATCAAGTCAATGACACTTGTGGACTGTTGATCTGGTCAGTGAAGTAGCAGAGGGGCTTGTTCATCATTTTCAGCTGCTTTGGTGCACTAGAAGGGGGGGCAACAATGAGACGACCCCCAAAACAGGCATGAATGGGTTAACAGGTGGAGGGGGACCACTGACATTTTTCCCTCATCTGTTTTGTCACTCATTTTGCACTTGCCTACGGTCAGTGTCACTACTGGTAGCATGAGGCCATACCTGGACCCTACAGAGCTGGCACAGGTAGTCCAACTTCTCCAGGATGGCAGGCACATCAATACATGGCATTGCCAGAAGGTTTGCTGTGTCTCCCAGCACAGTCTCAAGGGCATGGAGGAGATTCCAGGAGACAGACAGGCAGTTCCTCTAGGAGAGCTGGACAGGGTCCCTTGTAGATGGTCCTTAACCCATCAGCAGGACCCACTGGTATCTGCTCCTTTGGGCAAAGAGGAACAGGATGAGCACTGGCAGAGCCTACAAAATGACCTCCAGCAGGCAGGCAGACCACTGGTGTGAATGTCTCTGACCAAACAATCAGAAACAGACTTCATGAAGATGGCCTGATAGCCCGACGTCCTCTAGTGGGCACCGTGGAGCTCGATTGGCATTTGCCATAGAATACCAGAATTGGCAGGTCCACCATTGGCGGGTGCCCTGTGCCTTTCACAGATGAGAGCAGGTTCACCCTGAGCACATGTGACAGACGTGAAAGGGTCTGGAGAAGCCATGGAGAACGTGATGCTGCCCGTCACATTGTTCAGCTTTGGTGGTGGGTCAGTGATGATATATCTGGGGAGGCATATCCATGGAGGGACGCACAGACCTCTACAAGCTACACAACAGCAATTTGACTGGCATTAGGTATTGGGATGAAATCCTTGGACCACCCCTTGTCAGACCCTATGCTGGTTCCCCCTGGTGCATGACAATGGATGGCCTCATGTGGACTCAAAACACCCCCCCCCCCCCCCTCCAAATGCGTTCAATCGCTTAGCCTAAATCCAATAGAACACCTCTGGGGGGGACATTATGTTTCAGTCCATCTGACGCCTCAGACTGTCCAGGAGCTCAGTGATGCCCTGGCTCAGATCTGGGAGGAGATCATCCAGGACACCATCAGTGGTCTCATTAGGACATTGTCAGGCATTTGGGGGGGGGGGGGGGGGGGATTAGAGAGGGCAACAAACTACTGAGTGCAATTTGGAGATGCTGCAATGAGATTTTGGCAAAACAGACTCCCCTGCCTGCCAGCCACATCATTTTTTTCCGTTTGATTTTCAGGGTGTCTTTGAATTCAGCCCTCTGTAGGTTCATCATTTTCATTTCCATCAAACGATGTGCCATCCTTTTGTTCCTAACACATCACCATATCAGTCCATAGCAGTAGAGATAGCCAGCAGGATTTTTGTTCCCATTGAGATCTGATGGGTTTTCAAAGTGGTCCTTTAATTTTTTTCAGCAGTATATGTATATAATATATATATATCCATCCTTCCATCCATTTTCCAACCCGCTGAATCCGAACACAGGGTCACGGGGGTCTGCTGGAGCCAATCCCAGCCAACACAGGGCACAAGGCAGGAACCAATCCCGGGCAGGGTGCCAACCCACCGCAGGACACACACAAACACACCCACACACCAAGCACACACTAGGGCCAATTTAGAATCGCCAATCCACCTAACCTGCATGTCTTTGGACTGTGGGAGGAAACCGGAGCGCCCGGAGGAAACCCACACAGACACGGGGAGAACATGCAAACTCCACACAGGGAGGACCCGGGAAGCGAACCCAGGTCCCCAGGTCTTCCAACTGCGAGGCAGCAGCGCTACCCACTGCGCCACCGTGCCGCCCCATATATATATATATATATATATATATATATATATATATATATATATATAATATATATATATATATATATACAGTGGTGTGAAAAACTATTTGCCCCCTTCCTGATTTCTTATTCTTTTGCATGTTTGTCACACAAAATGTTTCTGATCATCAAACACATTTAACCATTAGTCAAATATAACACAAGTAAACACAAAATGCAGTTTTTAAATGATGGTGTTTATTATTTAGGGAGAAAAAAAATCCAAACCTACATGGCCCTGTGTGAAAAAGTAATTGCCCCCTTGTTAAAAAATAACCTAACTGTGGTGTATCACACCTGAGTTCAATTTCCGTAGCCACCCCCAGGCCTGATTACTGCCACACCTGTTTCAACCAAGAAATCACTTAAATAGGAGCTGCCTGACACAGAGAAGTAGACCAAAAGCACCTCAAAAGCTAGACATCATGCCAAGATCCAAAGAAATTCAGGAACAAATGAGAACAGAAGTAATTGAGATCTATCAGTCTGGTAAAGGTTATAAAGCCATTTCTAAAGCTTTGGGACTCCAGCGAACCACAGTGAGAGCCATTATCCACAAATGGCAAAAACATGGAACAGTGGTGAACCTTCCCAGGAGTAGCCGGCCGACCAAAATTACCCCAAGAGCGCAGAGACGACTCATCCGAGAGGTCACAAAAGACCCCAGGACAACGTCTAAAGAACTGCAGGCCTCACTTGCCTCAATTAAGGTCAGTGTTCACGACTCCACCATAAGAAAGAGACTGGGCAAAAAACAGCCTGCATGGCAGATTTCCAAGACGCAAACCACTGTTAAGCAAAAAGAACATTAGGGCTCGTCTCAATTTTGCTAAGAAACATCTCAATGATTGCCAAGACTTTTGGGAAAATACCTTGTGGACTGATGAGTCAAAAGTTGAACTTTTTGGAAGGCAAATGTCCCGTTACATCTGGCGTAAAAGGAACACAGCATTTCAGAAAAAGAACATCATACCAACAGTAAAATATGGTGATGGTAGTGTGATGGTCTGGGGTTGTTTTGCTGCTTCAGGACCTGGAAGGCTTGCTGTGATAGATGGAACCATGAATTCTACTGTCTACCAAAAAATCCTGAAGGAGAATGTCCGGCCATCTGTTCATCAACTCAAGCTGAAGCGATCTTGGGTGCTGCAACAGGACAATGACCCAAAACACACCAGCAAATCCACCTCTGAATGGCTGAAGAAAAACAAAATGAAGACTTTGGAGTGGCCTAGTCAAAGTCCTGACCTGAATCCAATTGAGATGCTATGGCATGACCTTAAAAAGGCGGTTCATGCTAGAAAACCCTCAAATAAAGCTGAATTACAACAATTTTGCAAAGATGAGTGGGCCAAAATTCCTCCAGAGCGCTGTAAAAGACTCATTGCAAGTTATCGCAAACGCTTGATTGCAGTTATTGCTGCTAAGGGTGGCCCAACCAGTTATTAGGTTTAGGGGGCAATTACTTTTTCACACAGGGCCATGTAGGTTTGGATTTTTTTTTCTCCCTAAATAATAAAAACCACCATTTACAAACTGCATTTTGTGTTTACTTGTGTTATATTTGACTAATGGTTAAATGTGTTTGATGATCAGAAACATTTTGTGTGACAAACATGCAAAAGAATAAGAAATCAGGAAGGGGGCAAATAGTTTTTCACACCACTGTATATATATATATATATATAACTTAGATTTTAAAGTGTTTTAGATGGGTAGCAGAACTAGTCCACCTTAAAAGAAAAGACAAGTGTTGCTGTGTCCATCCAATAGCTATTTCTCTGTCATTCTAACAGATGGTGCATCACAAACATTTGTACTAATGCATTTTATTATCTATCTATCTATCTATCTATCTATCTATCTATCTATCTATCTATCTATCTATCTATCTATCTATCTATCTATCACTACAAACTTTTGTGAGGCGCCATCTGTTAGAATGACACATGCAGTGCATTACAAGATACACTGCGAACATTAACACTGAGGTCTACGTTTATTACTTAGATTTTAAAGCGTTTAGCACATCTAGTCCACCTTATTAAAGTGACAGGTGTCAGTGTTTTCATTCAGTTGCTGAGTCTCTGTCACTCACAAAAATTAATTCAATATGTTATATAGTTACATATTATAAAATGTAATGCATTACAGTTTCTTTCATCTTTGTCACTTTTATTATCTTCTTTTGTATGGGAAAAACTGCACATTTGACTGGTCGGCGTTTCTTATTAAATCCTAAGCCCAGCGGTGACTTGTGCCAATATTTCACAGTGTGTAAGCAAAAAAACTTGTGCCTTCATATGCTGAAAGAAGGAAAAATACGAGGTAGTTTCATTTTTTTGTTACATTACTGAGGGTTGAGTCACCCATAGCGTGAGCTGGCATTGCATCAGGCAGATCAGCAGCTTCAGTGCGGATAAAAACAGCAAAACTGCAAAGCAGGAGGACAATTCCAACTAGTTTGGCAATGGCAGGCGGGTAGCTGTGGTACTTAAAAGAGTAAAAATCCGCTGTTACATGGCGCCGGCAAGCACTACAGTATGAAACGAGCCCATCTTAAGGAGTGTACCTTTGTGATGACCTGACAAACAGCAAGTGGTGCTACAATCTCTGAACAGTTTAATGTACAGGTAGGCTGCACAGAACTTAGATTTGGAGTCTGACAACATAAAGAACCTCATCAAGTAGAAGAGCCCTTCATTTTTTGTGGACCAGCAGAAGACCCTTTGTAGTTGTAGTTGAGTTGATATGCTTCATTAAACCACAAGAGGAAACTGTCTTTCCGCATCAAGTTTTGGGGGGTGGTCAGAATGCAGGGTCAGTCATTGTACAACACCGCCCTGGAGCTATTTTCAGGTTAAGGGCTTTGCTTAAGCGCTCAGCATAGTAGGACCCCTTCGAGCAGTAACGGGATTTGAACTGGCAACCTTCCAGATACCAGCGCAGACCCTTAGCCATAGAGCCACCACTCGGCCCTTAAACATCTGGAAACTCCTGACTAGCACATCCACTGGGGGTGTGGCAGTCTCTGGCCCCTCCCCTTTCAAGTCCCTCTTTAAACTCCACCAATGGCTGCATAGCATGTTTTAGAATTCTCAGACTGCCACTTTATTGCAATACACAGTCAAGAGTAGATATGTAGAGAATTGAGTATTAATTAAAATATCTATCTATCTATCTATCTATCTATCTATCTATCTATCTATCTATCTATCTATCTATCTATCTATCTATCTATCTATCTATCTATCTATCTATCTATCTATCTATCTATCTATCTATCTATCTATCTATCTATCTATCTATCTATCTATCTATCTATCTATCTATCTATCACCTCATTTCTTTGACTTGTCCTCTCCTTGCCGTTTTGCATATCTCAGTTTTCTTTTGTGCTCAGACACTTCGATTAAGACTCGCGGGTCCATCATTGACTGTCAGAAATCGTCTCCTTTTATGATATGTTATCAAATCCGACACTTTGTTGCCCTTGCTAGTTAACTGAACCCATCCGTCCATCAAAGCCCACCCACCTTGATGCCCCAGTTGCTGCCCCCACTCATGTCGTGTCGTGTTGTGGATCTAGAAACCTTCAGGTATCCTGAACTTTCGGTGACTTCTGGTTGACGTGACGTTTGGCACAGATGTGTAAATCCAGCAGAATGTCGTGCAGCAGCTGTCACCAGTTTTTATGAAATCTTTCATCTTTTGAATTTCTTTTACTTTTTTTTTCTTTTAATTATCAGATTTCTGAAATGAAGGAAGTCTAATTCACAGCCTAGGGCCTCTTGGGTATTTCGTTGGCCCTTTCACTGAGTGCTCATTCCTTGCCTGTGATGTTTCAGTGCACTGTGTCTTTGTTGCTTCTTCCACCATCCCCGCAGTTTTCAATGAAGTTGATTTTATTTTTTATCATTTTTTTCATTTGTGTATACTGTCTGCACACAAAGGCCCAGTGTTCACAGCATTTGCGGAGATGTCACTGCGGTTTGCCATTTCATGTTTTCAGGCGTCTTTTATGCTGGATTTTTTCCCTTCTTATTGCAGCTCTTCTAAAAGGAGTGATGTTTGACTGGCATTCTTTTCATGTCAGCGTCTACGCGTGTTGGTGTCGTGCCAGCCTGGTGATGAGTCTAATGAATTAGCAACTGTCTCACTTCCAGCCGGTTGCTGACATCTGGAGTCCCTGAAAACAGTGAAATGAGAGCAAATGAGATGTGATCAATTCACTTCTATTTAAACACAGTGGGAGCCTAAAAGCTTACTGGCACTGGGCGGCCGGGCATCTGGCAGCTTGATGAGCCCTCCTGCCCCACAGGTATCCCTGCCCACTTTAGACTTAAGCATGTCTGATGTAAACATCCAGGCCTGACTAGAGTGGGATGTCCAGACAAGTAAGATGTCTACATTGGGGAGGCACTGCAGGGTTAAAAAAAAATAACACTTTGAACCTCATTATTTTATACTGAGCTAGAAACATGTGGACCTCCAGTAGTCCTCCCAAGATGAAGGTTCCAGGCCTAGTAGTTCTCACGTACCTGCAGGCTGCATGCAGTGGATGCCAGGTCTGTCATTCTTCTTCTTCTTCTTCTTCTTCTTCCTACTATCAATTAAACACCTTTTGCAATTGGCTTCACGCTCAGTAGATGTCACTGCTCTTCTTTTGCTCAGCACATGCCACTGCTCTTGCTTTTCTGTCTGCCATGTCACCTCTTGATCTGTTTCCCTATGCACTATGCCTTAGGCAAGGCACAAACCCTGGTTAGGTCATGGTTGCTGTCTCGTGTATTATGCCATAAGCTTTTGATTAACATCAAGATGAAGGTTCTAGCCCCAGTAGTTCTTACATATGTACAGGCTGCATGCAGCATTTGCCAGAGCTGTCATTCTTCTTCTTCCTGTCACATAATTGCCTTATTTAATTTGCTTGACACTCAGCAGATGTTGCTGCTCTTTTTTTTTTCTGCTGTCACCTTCTTGATCAGTTTTCCTATGCACTATGCTTTAAGAAAGATGCAAACCCTGATTACTTCATGGTGTTCGTCTCTGCCTCATGTGTATCTCATCATAAGCTTTTGATTAAGATCAAGATGAAGGTTTCAGGCCCAGTAGTTCTCATATATCTGCAGGTTGCATACAGTGGATGCCAAGACTGTCATTCTTCTTTTTCCTATTGCATAATTGGCCTGTGCAATTTGCTTCCCACTCAGCAGATGTTAGTGCTCTTTTTTTTTTTCTCCTGTCTGCCATGTCACCTTCTTGATCAGTTTTCATATGCCATATGCCTTAAGAAAGGTGCAAACCCTGGTTACATCATGGTGGTTGTCACTGCTTCATATGTATCACATCATAAGCTTTCGAATAAGATCAAGATTCCAGGCCCAGTAGTTCTCACTGTCATTCTTCTTTTTCCTGTCTCATAATCGTCTTGTGCAATTGGCTTCACACTCAGCAGATGTTTTTTGCTCTTCCTTTTCTGTCTGCCATGTCACCTCTTGATTGGTTTTCCTATGAACTATACCTTAAGAAAGGCAGAAACCATGGTTACTTAATGGCCGTTGTAACTACCTCATATGTATCATATGGCTTCACACCCGGCAGATGTTCCTTGTCTTTTTTACCATGTCTTGATCAGTTTGCCTCCGTATTATGCCGTAAGAAAGGCACCAACCCAGGCACCTTCATTGCGGTCAATGCTTCCTAATGTATTGTGAAAGAAAAAGCCAGACACACAACACTTGTTTGGGGCAGCCAGCCGTATAGTTTCCCTGGCTCCCAAAGGATTTAAAGTATTGTACAGTGTGTACAGGTTAGAGTCCAAAACAGAACTGTTTAAGTATGGAGGATGAGGGGTTTTTAATAGGTGGTTCACAGGAAATGACGTCCTTGGGCCTGGGACAGGAAGGATTTCTTGTGTTTAGTCTGCAGAGAGAAAAGAGAGAGGTTTAGTTTAATGCACCTCACCACCCCCTGGCCTAGCATGAAATTGACATTTTCCTGGTCCCTTTGGTTGCCTCCCAAGCACACATGTGTGACAGTATATATCATGTTCTAAGCTTTCAATTAACATTAAGATGAAAGTTCCAACCCCAGTAGTTGTCAAGTACTTGCAGGTTGCCAGCTTTGGATGCCAGGTCTGTTATCCTCCTTCTTCATCTTCATCATCATCATTTTCTTCCTGTCATGTAATCAGCTTGTGCAATTTGCCTCACACTCAGCAGATGTCACTGCTCTTCTTTTTCTGTCTGCCATGTCACTTTGACCAGTTTGCCTATGCAGTATGCCTTAAGAAAGCTTCAAACCCCAGTTACTTTATGGTGGTCATTGCTACCTCATGTGCACAACATCATAAGCTTTTGATTAACATCAAGATGAAGGTTCCATCCCCAGTAGTTCTCAAGTACCTGCAGGTTGCCAGCATCGGAACCCAGAACTGTCATTCTACTTCATCCTGTCATGTAATAGGCTTGTGCAATTTGCCTCACACTCAGCAGATGCCACTGTTCCTATTCTTCTTCTTCTGTCTCCCATGTCACCTTCTCTCAGTTTGCCCTCTGCCATTTGCCTTAAGAGAGACCCAAAACCTGGTAACTCCATAGTGGTCATCGCTACCTCAAATGCATCACATCATAAGCTTTTAATCAAGATCAAAGTTGCAGCCCCAGTGATTGTAAGATAGACAGACAGATAGACAGACAGACGCAACCCTCAGCACATGCACCACAAATTATCTATTAGGTGTGGAAGTCCAGAAATGGATAGCTCCAGAATTAGAGACCGGGGATGATTAGGGCGCTGGAATGGAAAAGGCAGTGATGGGCAGTTTAAGCAGGATATCTGGAAGCTCCATGTGTCCAATTATTCTTAATAACCACAGAAAGTCTGGACCTCATTTTCTTTTTTTTTAATGTCTTGCCATTTTTTTTTTTTTAAACAACACAGTGTCTCCATCCCTGCACTGGGGCATTGGGATCCATAATCAGACCACAGGGTAAGCGCCCCCTACTGGCCTCACCAGCAGCCCTTCCAGCAACAACCCAAGCTTTTTCCTGGTTGGTCTTCCATCCAAGAACTGGCCAAGCCCAAATATGCTGAAGTTCAGGTGGCATGGCCGCTATATATACTATATACTAAGTTCAGATCTGAACATGAGCATGTCACAGCAGCAGGGGGGCAATAGTGACTTGTCACACTGGATGACATTTTTTTAATCTGTAGTCGTCCAGTTTTGATAATTTAGAGCTCACTGTATGCTTTTTGATTGACAGTGCAATCAGCTATGGTCTTCTACTGCTGTAGCCCACCTGCTTCAATGTCTGATGTGGCGTGTGTGTGTGTGTGTGTTTAGAGATTCCTGTCTGCACGGAGCTGTCGTTGGAGTATTTGCATCTGGCCGTTCTCATTAACAGCCGACGCTCACTTGATGTTCTTTTTTTAATTTTCTCTGTCATTCTCTTCAAATTCCAGAGAGTTAAGTGAATGAAAATCAACTTGTGTGACTTCGTCAGGCAGGCAGAGGGGTGAAGTGGTTAAGGCTTTGGACTTCAGACTCTGAGGTTGTGGGTTCAAATTCCACTACTGACACCACTATTTGACCCTGAGCTCCAATTGGAAAACAAAAGAAATCATAAATGTTTTAAGTCACCCTGGATAAAGGTGTCAGCCAAACAGGTAAATGTAAAAACCGTCAAAGTCACTCAGGTTAGGCATCCTGGTCATTCTGATGGTTGGTCAATTTAACAATTGTACTGTTTGTGCTGGATATATAGATGGTGTCGTATCCATCCGATTGGCTGTTTGGAAAAGTAATTGATTTGCATTATCGAGTAGGTGGACAACATAAAATGAACACTGAGGCAGTGTTAGAGCCATGTGATTGGCTGTTTGGAATAGTAGGTGGTTTTGATCAACAAATAGGTGAACCAGATAAAGGGGCTAGAGAAACTGAATTCCAGCTATATCATTGGCTGTTTGGAGGGGTGGGTGATTTGCATTAATGAGTAGGCAGGCCCAATAAAATGGCCTCTAAGTCAAAGTCACAGCTATGTGATTGACTATTTGGAGGGCAGGTGATTTGCATTAACGAGCAGGTGGACCTAATGAAATGGCCTCTAAGTCGCAGCTATATGATTGGCTGTTTGGAAGAGGCAGGTGATTTGCAATAATGAGTATGTGGACCTAATATTGTGGAAACACTGGGACTCAGTTGAAGCAATGTGATTGGCTGTTTCAAAGAATATGTGAGCAGGTGGACCTTAAATGAAGAGGACAATGAGGCTGAGTTGACACCATGTGATTGGTTGTTTGGAAGATTAGGCGATTTGTGGTAATGAATGGGTGGACCTAACAGAGTGGCTGCTGAGATGGAAATGCAGCCATTTGATTGGCTGTTTGGGTGGGAGTAGGTGATTTATATTAATGAGCGGGTGGACCTACTAAAGTGGCCTCTGAGATGGAAATACAGCTCTGTAATTGCCTATTTGGGGGAGGGGGGGTGATTTTTATATTCTGTAAGTGCCTTGAGCATGGGAAAGGTGCTATATAAATAAAATGTATTATTATTATTAGCATTAATGAGTAGGTGGAACTAATAAAGTGGGCCCTGAGCCTGAATTGGCACCATGTGATTGTCTATTCAGAAGAATAGGTGATTTACATTAATTAGTAGGTGGACCTAACCGCTGAGCCTGAATTGCAGCAATTTGATTGGCTGTATTGGGAGAGTATCTTATTTGAATTAACAATCTTGTGGATTTAATAAAGTGTCCAGATTGAGTTGTTGAGTGTTGAGATTGAATTGTAGTCATATGATTTGCTGTTTGGATGAGTGGGTGATTAACATTAACAAATGGGTGACACTTATAAAGTCGCCTATGAGACAGAGATGCAGTCGTATGATTGGCTGTTTGGAGGGGAAGGCAATTTTCTCAAGCGAGAAAGCGGACCTAATAAAGTGGACAGTAAAACTGGGTTGTAGCCATCTGATTGGCTGCTTAGAAGACTAGGTGAGGAGCATCAATGAGCAGGTGGACCTAATTAGATGAACACTGAGAGAGAATTGTGGCCATTTGATTGGTTGTTTGAAAGAGCAGCTAATTTGGACTAATGAGTAGGTGGAACCTAATAAAGTAGCCAGAGAGACTGAGATGCAGCCATATGATTGGCTATTTGGAGGAGAAGTTGATTTACATTAACAAGAAAGGTTACATAATAAAGTGGCCTCTGAAACTGAAGTGCATTCATATGATTGGCTTTAGGTGGTTTGTATTAATCAGTTGTTGAACCTATTACAATGGCCCCTGAGATTGAGTTGCTTTCATATGATTGGCTGGTGGGATGAGTAAGTGATTTACATTAACTTGTGGGTGTACCTAATAAAGTGGCAAGTGCAAGTGAGTTGCTGTCAATTGAATGGCTGTTTGGAACAAGTAAGTAATTTACATTAACGAGTGGGTGGACCTAATAAAGTGGATAGGGAAAGTGAGTTGCTGTCCATTGATTGGCTGTTGGGATGAGTAGGTGATTCACATTAATGAGTGGGCGGACCTAATAAAGTGGCCTTTGAGACAGAGATTGGCTGTTTGGAGGGTAAGATGATTTTCTTTAGCAAGTAGGCGGACCTAATAAAGTGGATAGGGAAAGTGAGTTGCTGTCAATTGATTGGCTGTTGGGATGAGTAGCTGATTTACATTAACTTGTGGGTGTACCTAATAAAATGACCATTGAAAGTGAGTTGTAGTCATATGATTGGCTGTTTAGGATGAGTAGGTGATTTGCATTAACGAGTGGGTGGACCTAATAACGTGGCCTTTGAGACAGAGATTGGCTATTTGGAGGGTAAGATGATTTTCTTTAGCAAGTAGGCGAACCTAATAAAGTGGACAGGGAAACTGGGTTGCAGCCATACGATTGGCTGTTTGTTAAAGTAGGTGATTTGCATTAATGAGTAAGTGGACCTAATAAAGTGGTAACTGAGGGTGTCTATTAAACCCTCTGATAAAACACTGAGGAGAGCATCCCACCACTACACGCCTGCTCAATGAGGAGTTTCCTTGGAACCGTTGTGTCTCCATTTCATACAATGCTGTAGAGGACGAAGGGCATGAAAAGTGTATCTCATTTTTATCTATTTGTGCATGAATACAAGCTGTCTAATGTGACCAGGAATGGCCATTCATGCCAGGGGTCTGTTTGCCTGTAGTATAGAGTCTTGGAAAGGGGTCCTGGTGCCCAGTCCATGGTGGGCT
This sequence comes from Erpetoichthys calabaricus, assembly GCF_900747795.2. NCBI lineage: Eukaryota > Metazoa > Chordata > Cladistia > Polypteriformes > Polypteridae > Erpetoichthys > Erpetoichthys calabaricus. Next base: position 343,232,410 of record NC_041395.2, on the reverse strand, counting down.
CCTACTTGTATGCGCTTCGGCCTCTGTGACCCTAAAAAGTGTTAGTAGGATTAATAAAGGATGTGTAGTTAGATGAGCAGATGGGCTGGGGAGGCGCTCTCTGCAAGGACTGAAAGTCAACGCCAGGAGAAGGTGCCACGCCACGGCTATTGAGGGCATTTCACACAACGCTGCACTCGGCTCATGGCGGCACGGCCTCCTACACTTTCACTGTTTGTCTCCAGGGCCTTGCCGCTGCCGCTTTCTCCAGTTGTTATTTTTTCCGGCTGATTTGTCTTTTGTATGGATGATCCCTCAAGTTCAGGAGTGGTGCTCGCTTGCTTGCCTGCCACCTCCACTGTTTTGTTAATTCCCACCAGTCCCTTGTGTCTGGCATTTGTCTGCTGAGTGAATTTCAATGATGGTGCCTGCCACATAACGGCTAGATGACAATCTTTAATTATTAAACTTGTGGGTGGAAATGGGGTGTCTGTGCTCATAGCTAACCCCCCTCCCAAATATGACCACACTTGGGACTACTTAGCACACTCTTGAGGGGGAAGAACAATCTGGAAATGTGTTGGGGGTCAGAAATCCAAATAGGTGGCCATTTGGCCCTGGATTCAAGTTGTCCTTTTTGTTGACCCTTAAAGAGCCTGGTATATGATGCCACCCTTTTTCTCTCTGCTACTACCCAGTTTAGTGCCCCTACTGCCCGACACCACCACCTGACAGCAATCTTGTGAGGCTGGGCAGGTTGAAACTGTTACAGGTGGGCAGCAGGACTACAAAGTGGGCCCACATTTTGAATCAAGATGGGTCATACTGTATATAGTGCCTTGCCCTGGTACGTCTTATATTGAATGGATGCCTCACTGTTCATTGTTACATCATCCAGGTCTTTGGAGACCAGTTGTGGCTTAGTGATGGCAGACCCTGAACTCAATAGTGATGAGAATTTCTCTTCATTGTGTTCATTATTGACCATCGAGTTTTCTGGCATTGTAATCTCTAAGAGGTTTAAAGCCCACCTCTGATTCGCCCCCAAGCTCCAGCTGTAAAAGATGCATGTCCAGTGCAGGATTTACGTATAAGCTACACAAGCTATAGCTTAGGGCCCCCGCCTTCTTGGGGGCCCCCAAAACAAATTGTCTGAGTGAGCAATTGTCATATATACTTAAATATACTACAGCATTATTTGTCCCAATCAGGCCCGGCCTTAGGCATAGGCGAAGTAGGCGACTGCCTAGGGCCCCGGCGTCCGGGGGGGCCCCGGATCGACTCCTTGGACTAATTTTCACGCATTTCACAGAGCTTCCAGGGGGGCTTGGACCCCCCTTTCACCTAGGGCCCCATAATACCTAAGACCGGGCCTGTGCATGTCAATAACCGAATCGTAACACCTCTGCCATTGTGAATCACTTTGGGGATGGCATTCCATGCAGAAAGGGCACTATACAGAACTAAGGGTGTTTGCTTTAAGTGTGGCAGTGCTGCCATCTGGTGGCCACCCCTGCACTTACCTCCATTATTTTTCAAGCAGTGCATGTTAGAGGGCCACCTAGGGGGGCAAGCCACAAAAACAGGAAGGGTACAGCCCGGGTCATGCAATGCCATGCCATGCTTTTCTGTTCTCCACACTGATGTGATGCTGAAGTATTTTCTGGTGCATTAAACTTTAGTGGAGGGGGGGGGGGGGGCACAAAATCCAGAAGAAATGGAAGTGGTCGGTGAGGCCGTTGCCGTGGTTACAGGGACTCGGCGTTTCATTTTATTTGAAAACTGTCATATCTCATTAGGTTCTGCATCGAGCACCAGTGCAAGTACAAAAATGGGGCGTGATGGCAGTGAGAAAATAAACCAGGGAGCTTTATTTCCTTTAAAAAGTGGAACTTGTTTAAGGGGGTTCCTGGTCAGTCCGCTCAGATGAGTTTAATATTGTACCCCATAAGGCAGGCTGGCATGGTGGCACAGTGCTTAGTGCTGCTGTCTCCCAGCCCTGGTGTCCATCTATATGAAGTTTGCATGTTCTCCTAGCATTCATGTAGGCTGTCAAACCGTATTGTGAAAAAGTATTTGCCCCCTTCCTCATCTCCTCTGCTGCCACATACAAGAAAGATTAGTGAACACACAATAAAATTTCCAGGTGTAGCCAAAGGGTGGGTGAGGTCCAGTTTGATGACCTCAGGATCACATCTCCACTTTTTTTTCAGATGATGTGATGCTGTTGGCTTCAACGGGTGGCGCCCTCTGGTGAGAGGCTTTCAGAATGAGGATCAGCCCCCCTCCATGTCTGGGGTGTCATGATGTGCTCATGGAAGGAAAGGGTGGAATGAGCGACTTCTCTCCAGGTTGGGGATGAGGTGCTGCCTCAAGCAGATTGTGTTCATAATTTTTATGGACAGAGTTTCTAGGTGCAGACAAGGGGTGGAGGGAGTCCGTTTTGGCGACTTTAGGATCAAATCTCTGCTTTCTTTTATGGATGTTGTGGTCCGGTGGGAGCTGACTGTGAAGCTACCGGGATGAAGAAGAACACCTCTAACTCTGGGGTGTTACGGTTCTCAGCCAGAAAGGGTGCTGCCTCAAGCAGATTGTGTTCATAATTTTTGTGGACAGCACTGCTAAGGGGTGGAGGGAGTCCAGTTTGGTGACTTTAGGATCAAATCATGTGGTGGTCCTGTTGGCTTCATCGGGCTGGGACCTCAGACATGCACTGTGCCAACTGAGTGTGAAGTGACCAAGATGAGGATGAACACCTCTAACTCTGGGGTTGGAGATGAGGTCCTGCCTCAAGCAGAGGAGTTTAAATATCTTGGGGTCTTTTTCTCAAGTGAGGAAAAAAGAAGAGAGAAGGAGATCGACAGGCAGACTGGAGCAGTGACAGCAGCTTTGTGGACGTTGAACTGGTCAGTTGTGGTGAAAGGAGAGCTGAATGCAAAGGCAAAGCACTCGATTTATGTTCCTGTCCTCACTTCTTGGTCACAAACTGTGGATGGTGACTGAAAGAACTGGATTGTGGATTCAAGCAGTGAAAATGGGCTTCCTTCATGGGGTGTCAGGGTTTTCAGCCTTAGTGTGAGGAGCGCAGACCTTCAAGAGGAGCACAAGGTGGAGCTGCTGCTCCTCCTCCACATTGAATGAAGCCAGTTGGGGTGCTTTGGACATCTGATCAGGGTGCTTCCTGGTCACTTCTCTATGGAGGTGGCATAGTGGCTAAGGCTTTGGACTTCACACTCTGAGGTTGTGGGTTCAAATCCCTCTACTGACACCACTGTGTGACCATAAACAAGTCACATGACCTGCCTGGGCTCCAATTGGACACCCAAAAGCAATGTTAACCAAATGTATCATAAATGTTGTTGTAAGTTGCCTTGGATAAAGTCGTCTGCTAAATAAGGAAATGTAAAGTAAAAGGAGGTGTTTCAGGCATTAGGGGGTGGACAGACCCCAGGACATGATGGGTCTCAGCCTGCCTGAAAAAGCCTTGGGATCTCCCAGGAGGAGTTGTAGATACTGGCAGGGAAAATGGACGTCTGGATATCTTTGCTTAGACTGCTGGACCCGGTAAATGGATGGATGGATGAATGGACTTCCTTTATTCAGGGAACACTCCGTGTGAAAATGTAATTGCCCCCACAGAACATTAGAACAATCTGGATGATCAACAAAGCTCACCAGTCCTGTCCACTTCATTGTTCCAAAATAACAAGTCGAGTTTTGAAGGTCCCTAAAGTCCTACAGTCCACCACGCTACTTGGGCACTTATTCCATGTGTCTCTGCTTCTCTGAGTGAAGAAAAACGGTAGGCGGGGCTGGATGGGTGATTGACAGCAAAATGTCATATGGATACACTGAGTTTCACATTTTTATGAAACCCTAAAAGATTCAACAGGCCATTCATCCCAATCAAACTCACCAGTCCTATTCACTTAATTCTTCTAAAATAACATCATGTCAAGTTTTGGAGGTCCTTTCTATCACACTACTTGGTCACTTATTCCATGTGCGTCTGTTGTTCTCTGTGTAAGAAAAACCTCCTATTGTTTGTGTGACATTTACCGTATTTCCAATTGTATCCCCGTGCTCTTGATGAACTCATTTTAAAGTCACCGTCTCGACCCACTGGACTAATTCCCTTCATAATTTTAAGCACTTCAGTCAGGTCTCCTCTTAATCTTCATTTTGATTTAAACCTGTAAAGGCTCAGCTCTTTTAATCTTTCCTTCTAACTCATTCCCTGTAGCCCTGGACTCAGCCCAGTTGCTCTTCTCTGGACCTTCTCTAGTGCTGCTATGTCCTTTTTGTAGCCTGAAAACCAATTGCCTTTGGCTGGCTGTTTGAGTCACTTACTAGAGGAGCAATTACTTTTTCACAAAGGCAACACAAATTGATCAATGAACTTGATTAAGTATATTAAGTAGCAATTTAGAAATGGTGTGTGTATGTTCACTGTGGTTCCCTTTATCTAATATTTCATTTTCTCTTATTGTGACAAAAATAGATGATATCAGGAAGGGGGGCAATTACTTTTTCACACAGGCAACACAAGTTTTAAATGAACTTGATTACTTAAGTATATAAAGTGGCAATTGAGAAATGGTGTGTTGTATTTACTGTCGTTCCCTTTTTCTAAAACCATATTTTGTCTCCGCGATCTGAAGCCATTTATTGTGACAAGTGGACAAAAACAGAGGATGTCGGGGTGGTTGGGGGCAAATACTTTTTCACAGCACTGAGCCAAAGACGTGCAGATTATTGAAAACTAACCCCATGGTGAAGAGGTGCTCTCTCTTCAGGGTTGACTGCTGTCTTGCACCTGATATTGCTGTGAGGGGCTTTACCCCGGGGACCCCTAGGTGGGCTAGTGGCTGGATGGACCTTTAAGTTTTAGAACACTTTTCCTTGAACTTCCTTCCACTCACACACAAATGGAGTTTTTCACAATCTGAACCTGACTGAGAATGCTTAGCCCTAAATCTCCTTGGTCAATGCTTATTTTATATAGTGCCTTTCATTGAGGGTATCACGTCAAAAGCCCAAAATGGAATACTATATCTGTTTTGTACTGAGGAGAAGAATCTGACTTCCTTTGTCTGTGGTAATTCTTAGCAGGGGCTTTCCAACGGTTTTCTAGTGTAAGGCGCTATACAGATGTATTTCCATTCCAATTGTTATGTGGTAGCACGTCTGGCTCATTGGCTCAGGCTCTGGACTGTACAGTTGAAGGTTGCCAGTAATGAGTTTGTGTAGAGACTTGGGATGATGCTCACTATGGAAAGGCGCTATATACAGGTAGGTAGGTGGATGGGTGTGCATGTTTATGAGATTCCTGCTGCCCTCTAGTGGAAACAAGAAACGCTGCACCTTTATCCATATAACATACGAATGGCGGGAGGCCAGACAACCTACTCACCTCCACGTTTGGCCAGAGAAGCCCACCCTACATTTTACGGACTGTTCCTCTTTCCCACAATAGGGGTCACTAAGTTTCTGGGGTGGGTTTAATGTGGGAGCCCAGACCTGTGACAGGTGGGCTTTTCCCTTTTTTGTTGGCTCCCCTCATAAACCTGCCTGGCTCCTTGAGCACTTCAGTCAAATTTCGCCTGGTGGGCTGTCATGACGTCTTCTCCCAGGTGGTCTGTTTTACCATCTGGAATTCTCAACATTTCTCTGGATTACATCAATTCTCGGCAATGTGTTTTTATTTTTTAATCCAATTTGAAAGGTGCACATGCAACTGCCTAAACTTGCCACGCATCCCTTTCATGTCTGGTGGCCGGTCGATGCCAGCTCAGTTTTTCACTTATTGAGAAGTTTCATGAGGAAATGTGTGGGCCGACCTCAGTAGGAAATGGCGAATTGTTCTCATTTTATAGTCCAGGAAAAGAACCTGGGATGGCGTTTGAGCAGTTGACTGCCACCTGTGCCGGACTTCCCGTTGCACATTGTGTTTTTCCGCTTACTCACCATCTAGGTCACTCACTCATCATTGCCACGTCGAGATGTTCTCACTTTATAACTTGTATTGTTCAGAAAATTGCTTTAGCTTATTCCACCATGGGCACCCAGTAGACAATTGACGGACAGCTAAAGGGCCGAACCCCCACCATTCTGGAGTGAAGTGACGTGAGGGTGTCATGCCAGAGGGGATCCATAATATCTTCAAGTTGACCCTGTTGCTATTAAAGCCCCAACCCCCCAACCCTCGTTAACACATTAGGGTGGTGATGTGGCTATATATATCCTCATATATACCATATACCATATATCCTCAAATGCCTGGTCTACAGGAGAGGGCCACCACCAGGATAATCAAAAAAATTATAGTGGATGGCAGTTCATACCAGAGGGGTCTATAATGATCTCGGGTGACGAGAACCCTGAGACCTACAAAGCACCCCCCCACCATTAATTTAGGTTTGTGATGTGATTTTTTTATCCCACCGCTGCCACCAAATATCCTAATAGCCACAGTCTAAGTGGGAGGGCCACAAACAGGGCAATCAAGATAAATGATGGTGAATGGCAGACCTGGCTAATGTGTTCATAGTGGCATAAGGTGGCCAGGACCCTGAGGCCATCAAAGTTTATCCCCTATTGAATATATTAGACTGAAGATGTGGCTATCTGATCCCACTTCTACCACCATTGTTACTAATGACCTGCTCAACAATAGAGATCTGCCACTGGGGTAATCATAATAAGCTATTCAGGATGGCAGGCCATGCCAGGGGGTTCAGAGTGGCCTTAAGTGGCCAAGGCCCTGGGGCCGTCAAAGCTCCTCCCTTATCAGTACATTAAGGTGGTGATTTGGCTATCTGATCCTACTGCTGCCACTATATTAGACCAGGCCTTTAAGATGGCTGACCAACAGTGTGGCCAAATTGAATGATAAAAGATAGCAGACAGGATCGAATATGAGACAGGAATTCAAGGGTTCAGGTTTAGTGTGAAGGCTTCCAGGTGATGGCAGGGAAATATATATAGCGCCCAGCCTAAAGTGCAATCCCAAGTTTGGAGTCAACAGGTATCTCTCATGTATGTCTTAGTAAACCTCGACTGCACTTTTCACGAATCTGCCCATTGTAATAATAGAAGGCCTCCCTGTGGCATCTGCCCACACCTTGAGTGATGCCAACATATCCAGATTCAATACAAGTAAAGTTGATCAGTGGCTGCTGGGAGGGGGGTTTAGAAATTCAAAAGAAAAGAAAAGAAAAACCATGCCCAAGTTGTAATAGGCTTGAACCCCTGCATGTCAGGTGGGGTGGTTCCCCCATTTTCATTATTTCCCCTCCCTCTGTCACATCCCTCACTCATCCCTGTCACTCTTATCTAAAATAAAACTTTCCACTTGCTCCCCACCTCATTGTGCCCTCTGAGCTCATTTTAAACCCACTGCCCTATTTAGGGGTGGCTGTTTGATGGCTACAGAGATGCCACCTAGTGGCCCTATAGGCATCCTTGCACTTTTCACCTTCAAGGCTGTTTACTGACTTGAATGGGTATTAAGTCACACTGGTTGGGTCAAGTAGCATGTGCTGTCACCTAATGGGATGGAGGGTGATGCCCGGTCCCCTGCCGGTACTTCTTGAACTCCCCCTTAAAGACAATATGGGCCCATCTCTCTTTATGTCTTAACATGGCAGCTCATACATCCCTCCCTTATTAAAACCTCTAAATATGTTGGCACCTCCTGTCAGGGTGCCACATTTGTTGATGCCTCTTTCTTCCCCCATCAGCATGTAGATCTGAATTCCCACTGCCAGTGTGTGTGTGGTGTTTGATTTTTTTTTTTTTTTGCCAGCTCTGTCTTTCCTAAAGACTTGCTTGGCCCTGCCATTTCTTTTGCCAGCCTCTCCTCGCTGGCACCAGCTTCAAAGGCCCCTCTGCTATCTGCCAGGCTCCTAATTTCACAGACTTCGTGAAGAAGCTGGCATTGCTGCTGCTGCTCTACTGCACCTTCACTTCTGTTTATCTGTCTAGTAGCATCATACTACCAGGCGGAGGTCCCTAAAGGCGCTATATAGCTGGCATACTGATTAAGGGGGTGACAAATTGCTCTGCTATTATTATTATTTATTTATTTTTTTGCCATCTCTATTAAGGTTCTGAGTCACTGTCAGTGGGATCGGCTAGAGGCTGACATTTCTAATCTCTCTAAGGCAAGATTGCCACGCTCTCCGTGAAAACAGAGACGTGCTTCCAATAAAGATCGACTCCCAGATTATTTTTAGCTGGACGGCTTGCTGATGTCTGATCTGTCATGGAGTCGTCGGCTCCTTCTTCATGGCTGATGGGCACCATGAGCTCATTAAGGGGGGCTTGCAAATGTACCTTGAGGTGTGGCACTCACCCACCAGGTATGAAGACGGGTATATGTGAGCTTCTAGGGCCAAAGGTCAATCAAGCTTAATTTATATAGTGCCTTTCCACCCCAATCCCAATATACTTGATAGGTACATCGTCACTTAGCTCTTTCTGTATTTGTACAGTGGACAAAGGGGTAAACCTGAAAACGTGATATTTTATATAGTGCCTTTCCATAGACTGCACCATCCCAAAATGCCCAACAGGTAAACATGGGTTTTATTATTCCTCCACATTCCTGCCATGTGTGCCCTGGCAGAGGAATTGACTTTCTCGGGGTTGTGAAGGGTGTCATCTGTAGGGGATCAACCTACAAATCTGAAATGTTATATAGTGCCTTTCCATAAATTGTACTAACTCTAGGTGCCATACAGGTAGACAAATATTTTATTATTATTATTATTATTATTACTTTGCTCCCCCTTCATATTTCTGCCATGTGTGTCCTGGCAAGTGAAGTGATTCTCTTCAGGATAACCAAGGGAGTTATAATTTATATGGCTTAACATTTTATATAGCGCCTTAACCTAATGAACACCCTGCCAAGTGACTTTACAGGTGCAGTCCAGATATTCCAAATTTATAATAATAGGCAAGGAAGTAAGTCACTCTGGGTCAAAATGGGTCTCATTTGAACTTGTATATAGTGCCTTTCTGTAATGAACACCATCCCAAAACACTTTATTGAAGAGTAAGTTTTTTTCATATTCATATTTTTACAGTAAACCCTTGTAGGTGAATTGACTTGTTGTGAGTTTAAAGTTTGAAATTTGATATGTGTGTGTAGGTGCCTGTATATGTATAATTTATAATAATGTATATGCATAATAATATACGTGTATAATAATATAATATATATAATACTGTGGTGCGCTGGCGCCCTGCCTGGGGTTTGTTTCCTGCCTTGCGCCCTGTGTTGGCTGGGATTGGCTCCAGCAGACCCCCGTGACCCTGTAGTTAGGATATAGCTGGTTAGATAATGGATGGATGGATATATACAATATACACTCACTTGCCACTTTATTAGGTACACTGCTATTTTCTGGTTGGACCCCCTTTTGCCTTCAGAACTGCCCCCATTCTTCATGGCGTTGATTCATCAAGGTGCTGTAAACGTTCCTCAGGGATTTTGTGTCCATATTGACATGATGGCATCATACAGTTGCTGCACATTTGCCAGCTGCACAATCCACGATGTGAATCTCCCGTCCCACCACAACCCAAAGGTGCTCTATCCATCCATCCTCTTCCGCTTATCCGAGGTCGGGTCGTGGGGGCAGCATCTTGAGCAGAGATGCCCAGACTTCCCTCTCCCCGGTCACTTCTTCTAGCTCTTCCGGGAGAATCCCAAGGCGTTCCCAGGCCAGCCGAGAGACATAGTCCCTCCAGTGTGTCCTGGGTCTTCCCCGGGGCCTCCTCCCGGTTAGACGTGCCCAGAACACCTCACCAGGGAGGCATCCTGATCAGATGCCCGAGCCACCTCACCTGACTCCTCTCGATGCGGAGGAGCAGCGGCTCTACTCTGAGGTGCTCTATTAGATTGATATCTGGTGACTGTTGGAGGTCATTGCAGTCCAGTGACATCATTGTCATGTTCAAGAAACCAGTTTGAGATGATCTGAGCTTTGTGACATAGCGTGTTATTCTGCTGGAAGGAGCCATCAGAAGATGGGGGACACTGCGGTCATAAAGGGATGGACATGGTCAGCAACAACACTCAGGTGGGCTCTGGCATTTAAACGTTGATCAGTTGGTACTAAGGGGCCCAAAGTGTGCCAAGAAAATATCCCCCACACCATTACACCACCAGCACCATCCTGAACCGTTAATACAAGGCAGGGTGGATCCCTGCTTTCATGTTGTTGACCCGACCATCTGAATGTCGCAGTAGAAATTGAGACTCATCTGACCAGATAGCATCTTTCAGGGAGGCGCTACAGGTGCATCACAACAAGGACAAACAGACTCAAGAACAGTATTTTCCCAAAAGCCGTAACCAATCTAAACTCACACATCCACTGACCACACAGTCTAACCCCCCCAACCCCTGGACTTCCTTCTATCCATCAACTGTGCAATATCCAATATCTAAATGGTATTGATAATAACTGTGCAATATCTGTATACTGTACAATATCATTACTCTGAGGGTCCAACATCCACTACTCACTGCACATGAGCATCATTATTGTGCAATATTTAAACTATGTGCAATAACCCAATAGTGTAATAATTATTATTCTTTCCATATGTATATAGCGTTGCAGAACTTTTTTGCAACTTCTTTGCAACTTTTTTCACCATTTCTTTATTTACGTGTTGTGTTCTACATATATGTCTGTGGAACAGCTTTAAAAATGTAATGCAGGACAGGTACATAGCTAAATTTGGAATTAATAGAAAAAAAACTCTACAGTGGGTTAATAAAGAGTTAAAAAGAAGCTGCAAAGGAAAAAACAGAAGAATAAAACATACAAACTAATAAGTGCAAAGTGAATCGTAGGGCGTATGAGAACATGAGGGCGACCATTAAGAAGGATATCAGGGAGGATAAAAGATAGTTGGAGAGGAATATAGCAGATAAGGCGAAAGACGACCCTAAGAGATTCTTTAGTAGTAAAAGATCAAGTCAAGGAGGAGGTCAAGTGCATCAGAAATAGTTAAGAGAAATTAAAAGATACAGACAGTGAAATAGCAGATGCCCTAAACTTACATTTTTCTGAGGTCTTCACAAGTGAGGAAGTAGATAACCTCCAGCAGTAACAGGGACTACTAAGGAGGGACTGAGGGATTTGGAAATTGAAGAGAGAGAAGAGCTGCTCAGATTAAATAAAATGAAATCAAACAAATCACCAGGACCAGATAATATTTACCCTCGAGTTCTTAAGGAGGCCAGCAAGTACAAATGGAAACCCTTGACGCATATTTTTAGGAAGTCACTGCGCACTCGAGAGATTCCAAAGGACTGGAAAATGGTAAATATCATCCTGTTATATAAAAAGGGTGACAGGGCAGATCCAAACAACTACAGGCCAATAAGCTTAACATGCATCACAGGAAAATGAATGGAAGGAATTATTAAGGATAAGATTGAGCAACACCTGGCAAGGACAGAAGTTATTAGGAACAGTCAGTGTGGGGTCAGAAGAGGGAGGTTGTGTTTTACTAACAAGCTGGAATTCTATAAGGAGGCAACAAAAAGGATACGACCAGAGTGGAGCAGGTGAGATTATTGATGTGGACGTTCAGAAAGCATTTGATAAGGTGCCACATGAGAGGGTGGGCATCAAACTAAAAGAAGAGGGAGTTCAGGGTGTGGTGTGTCGATGGGTGCAGAATTGGCTCAGACACAGGAAGGGTGATGGTGTGAAGAACCTCATCAGAATTGGGTGATGATAAGAGTGGTGACCAGCAGGGGGCAGTGCCAAGGCTGTTGCTATTTTTCATATATATATATAAATGATTAAGATAGGAATATAAGGAACAAGCTGGTTAAGTTTGCAGATGATACCAAGATAGGTGGATTAGCAGATAATTTGGAATCCATTATATCATCACAGAAGGACTTGGATAGCAGACAGGCTTGGGCAGATTTGTGGACAATGAAATTTAATGTCAGTAAATGTAAAGTATGTAAAGCACTACCCTCTGCTGGATGCCACTCTTAACTCTCATAAGGTTCCTCATACCATCACCCTTCCTGTCTCTGAGCCAATTCTGCCCCCATCTACACACCACACCCTGAAGTGCCCCTTCTTTTAGTTTGATGCCCAACCTCTCATGTGGCACCTCATCAAATGCTTTCTGAAAGTCCACATCAATTATATAATCTGCTCCTCTCTGGTCGTATCCTTATGTTGCCTCCTCATAGAATTCCAGCCTGTTAGTGTGGGGTCAGAAGAGGGAGGTCGTGTTTTACTGACTATTCCTAATAACTCCTGTCCTTGCCAGGTGTTGCTCAAATCTTATACTTAATAATTCCTTCCATTAATTTTCCTGTGATGCACGTTAAGCTTTCTGGTGTACAGTTACTTGGATCTGCCCGGTCACCCTTTTTATATATTGGGATTTATTTATTGCGTTCATCATTTTCCTAAAGAATCCTGAGATGGTTCGTCATGTGGTGCCTATGGCACCACACTGTATCAGTGCAGTGATGCCCACCTCTCCTCTCCTCTGTAAAGAAAAAAAATAAACCTATTTCTGATTCCTATCATCATTTAACTTATAAATAGATAGTCCTCTGGGCTTTTAATTAAGCCTCTAGTTAAACATGTGCCTTATGGTGATGGTGACAATCTAGTTACTCTCTTACCAAGGCAGTCCTGTATTTAAATAAATGAAACAAATTAACAAACTTAATGGACAATGGAGGCTCTGACGCTCTCAAGCGTCTGAGTGTCTGGGCTTGTGAGGGTCCTGATAAAAACCAAATATCCAGGCCTTTAATGACTTCTTGGGCACAGAAGTGTGTCTGTCTGCGGAGAGAGTGGACCTCATCATTGAGAGGTTTACTTACCTCGGCAGTGACATTCATGTCTCTGGTGACTCTTCCTATGAAGTCAGTAGATGGATTGGGAGAGCATGGGGGGGGGGGGGGGTCATGAGGTTGCTGGACAGGGGGGTATGGTGGTCCTGATATCTCTACACAAGGACAAAAGTCCAAGTTTTTAGAGTCCTGGTGCTCCCTGTTTGTGAGACATGGACGCTATCCAGTGACCTGAGACGAAGACTGGACTCTTTTGGCCTGTAAATGAGGGTCTAAAGGGCCAAAAATGGGGTCAGAATCCAAAATGCTCAATGTAGGTTGACTGGTATGTGCATTTCCATTTGAATAGAGGAGGTCTGACTTGTCGTGTGCAGGAAAGGAACCCACTAATAGGAGTTTGTTTGTTTGTTCTGATGGTTGGAGTCTCCAGCATAGCAGCTGAATGATTCATCATTAGAATATTAGAGAGATTCACTGATCTCGACTTTGCTGACGATGTTGTGATCTTCGCAGAGTCAATGGAGGCTCTGATTAGGGCTCTTGAGAGACTAAGGGAGGGGTCTGAGTGTCTGGGCTTGTGAAGGTCCTGATAAAAACCAAAGATCCAGGCCTTTAATGACCTCTTGGGCACAGAAGTGTGTCTGTCTGCGGAGAGAGTGGACCTCCTCATTGAGAGGTTTACTTACCTTGGCAGTGACATTCATGTCTCTGGTGACTCTTCCTATGAAGTCAGTAGATGGATTGGGAGAGCATGTGGGGTCATGAGGTTGCTGGACAGGGGTGTGTGGTAGTCCTGATATCTCTACAAAAGGACGAAGGTCCAAGTCTTTAGAGTCCTGGTGCTCCCTGTTTGTGAGACATGGACGCTATCCAGTGACCTGAGATGAAGACTGGACTCCTTTGGCCTGTAAATGATGGTCTAAAGGGCCAAAAAAGGGGTCGGAATCCAAAAAGCTTGATGTCCTGCATAACTAGACCTCAAAGTAGGTTGACCGGTATGTGCATTTCAGAGGAGGTCCAGCTTGTAGTGTGCAGGAAGGGAACACATTAATAGGAGTTTGTTTGTTCTGATGGTTGAAGTCTCCAGCATCGCAGCTGAATGATTCATCATTAGAATATTAGAGAGATTCACTGATCTCGACTTTGTTGATGATGTTGTGATCTTCGCAGAGTCAATGAATGCTGGGATGGGAGCTCTCGAGAGACTGAGCGAGGAGTCTGAGTGTTTGGGCTTGCGAGGGTCCTGATAAAAACCAAACATCCAGGCCTTTAATGACCTCTTGGGCACGGCCATCAGCAGTGTGTCTGTCTGCGGAGAGAGTGTACAGAGCAGTACTAGGGTGGTGTACTTTGTTAGCCATTATGGATGTGTGAGAAGTCAAGCAAAATGACACCCTTTATTGGCCAACTAAGAAGATTACAACATGCAAGCTTACATCTTGCCTGAAGAAGGGATCTGTGTTGCCTCGAAAGCCTGCATATTGTAATCTTTTTAGTTGGCCAATAAAGGGTGTCATTTTGCTTGACTCATCTTTACCTCGGCAGTGACATTCATATCTCTGGTGATTCTCCCTGTGATGTCAGTACATGGATTGGGAGAGCATGGGGGGGCTAGTCATGATGTCGCTTGGAAGAAGGTCCAAGTCTTTACAGTCCTAGTGCTCCCTGTTTTGTGAGACATGGACACTATCCAGTAAGACCTGAGATGAACACTGGACTCCTTCGGCATCTCTTTGGAGAATCCTTGGGTACCGCTGGTCTGATTTTGTGTTGCCCACGGAGTCCCAAGTGAGGCACATGACCTGCATTGTGAGGAAGCGTCAGTTATGGCACTACGACCATGTGGCTGATCCGGCTTGTAAGACCCTCATTGTTGAGGACCCGAATGGCTGGACCAGGCCAAGGTGGATGCCCACGTAACACCTGGCTGTGGCAGATAGAGGGTCATTTACAGAGGGTGGGAATGGACTGTGTGTCTGCCTGTGCCAACCGTTTTATCATGTGGTGGGTACGGTAACATGCTGTACCAGTGCATGCTCCCTGACCTGTACTTACCATAATCACAAAATTCACAGAAATTGAAGTATAATGAATACTTTTAATATTGGAATCATTACCCATGACTTATTTTTACTGAAACTCCAGTATACAAATAACATAATGTAATTATTCAATCAGTGCATAATTTCAGAGAGTTTTTTTATTTGATGTTTATTTTTTTAGTTTTGGTGCAGCAGAATGGACTGCAGTGGAGATCTGCCTTAGCGTGCCAAGAGTGAATCTCATACATGGTGCTGTACAACAGAGAATGTTCTTTGCCGTGTTTTATCACAAGTGTTAATGGAAGTCCATTTGAGAGATGACTATACTGTATGTGTAGTATGAATTAAATTAACCTCTAGCAGTGCCTTCAACACACACAGTACAGATGACGATTTAATTGTTTTTTTTTTTTTTTGCCATGTCTATGTCTTTGAGGCCTGTTTCTCAGTATTTTCAGGTATTTATCTCTGTGGCCTGGAACCTCCACTCTGGAGCTCCAAGTGGGTGGAGTTGACTCCAATGGATGATTTCATATGGGTGGAGTTGACTCCAATGGGCAGGCCAAGTAGGTGGATTAGAATCCAATGGGTGGTTTAAGTAGGTGGAGTTGACTCCAGTGGGCAGTCCAAGTTGGCAGACTTGACTTCAATAAAATGCTGCAGATGTTCTATCAGACGGTTGTGGTGAGCGCCCTCTTCTATGTGGTGGTGTGCTGGGGAGGCAGCATAAAGAAGAGGGACGCCTCACACCTGGACAAACTTGTGAGGAAGGCAGGCTCTATTGTAGGCACGGAGCTGGACAGTTTGATATCTGTGGCAGAGCGATGGGTGCTGAGCAGACTCCTGTCAATCATGGAGAATCCACTGCATCCACTGAACAGGATCATCTCCACACAGAGGAGCAGCTTCAGCGACAGACTGCTGTCACCGTCCTGCTCACTGATAGACTGAGGAGATCGTTCCTCCACCACACTATGCGACTCTTCAGTTCCACCCGGGGGGGTAAACGTTAACATTATACAAATATTGTCTGTCTGGATACCTGAATTGTTATCACTCTTTAATATTGTTTCTTTATCAGTATGCTGCTGCTGGAGTATGTGAATTTCCCCTTGGGATTAATAAAGTATCTATCTATCTATCTATCTATCTATCTATCTATCTATCTATCTATCTATCTATCTATCTATCTATCTATCTATCTATCTATCTATCTATCTATCTATCTATCTATCTATCTATCTATCTATCTATCTATCTATCTATAATGGGCACTGGTAAAGTCTAGTTGCAGATCTCCACCACTCCGCCCGGTTACACTATTGCTGTATTCCATTTCAAGATGGAAGTTGGGTTTTTTTGCATTCCTTATTGGAATTTTCAACTAAAACGCATCAACCCAAAGTTGTATTTCCAATTTGGAAACTCTGGGCTGGTCTGTCACGTCTGAGTTTGTTCAATTTTAGATCATGACGTCAATCCAAACCCGCAACGTACACCGCAAACTTTACTGAGGGCTGCGGTATTCCAATGTTTATTAGCGCTTCTGTCTGTTGGTGTCTCATTAAATTAGTCGTACGTTCAGTGCTATCCAACTTCTATCTGTGGACATGTGGTTACAGTGTTTGGGCACGCAGAATATCGTGTAATACGTTGTTATCAACAGCTATTTATTCTGATGGAGTAAATCAGAATCAGAACGCATCCATGGTAGTTTTCTGAATGTTTTACTGGAATGTGGTCAACTCCAGAGTGCGGTCTTTCCCAGCTCCAATATTCAACATCTGAGGTAAATGGGAGGCAGCTTGTGATTAAGATCAGGGTAGTGGGAGGGGTTTCTGACTCAAACAATGCAGTAGAAGTGCCCATTAAGTCAGCTCCACCTACTTGGTGCTCCAAGGTGGAGGCTCCAAGCTGGAGCAATGTCAGATCAGCATTTTTTGCTCTCAAGACCCACTAGGCGCAGTCATTAAGGCTTTGGACATCAAACCCTGAGGCTGTGATATTAAATCCTGACAGTGGGTGACCATGACCACGTGCTTGTGCTCCAATTGTAAAAACCAAAGACATTGGAACAATTGTATCAATACACTTTGCATATTGGTGGCAGTCAATTAGGTAAATGTAATGTGTAACGTTTATAAGTTTTTTCACGACCCTCCTTCCTAGGGATTTGGGATTTGTCCCGAAGCCATCCTCGCCCCCCAACCCCCTCCTCCAAACCAAAGTCGCACAGTGGTTACAACCTTGGAGTACAACTCCTGAAGATGTGTAGTCATATCCCACTACTGACACAGTGTGACCATGAAGACCCTTAATAATAATAATAATAATGCATTTTATTTATATAGCGCCTTTCCCATGCTCAAGACCCTTCACCAGCCTGTACTAAAACTGGAAAAACAATAGAAACGGAACTTGACTGCATGTCAAATGTTGCAAGTCGTTTGGATAAAGGTGTCAGTTAAAAAATTAGATGCAGTCAGGCCAGAAGAGGGGCCCCGGGGGTCCCGCTTGGTGAATCGAGCGTGCTCGTTTGAAGGGGAAGGAATATTGAGCGCAGTCGTCGGAGGGGCGACCCAAAAGTGAGTCACAACCCACTAGTTGAGAAACATTGAATATGCTACACTTTATGTATTAATAATAATAATTATTATTATTACTATTAGTGGGGTTGGTATTGATGGAGGGTAGTTCGTCAGACGTTAAGACCAAACATCTCCAGTATGGGAGAATAATAATAAAATAACCAAATCGGACAGTCGTATTGTAGTCCGAGCGTTCGTAGGTCTGGGTTGTTTAATTCCCCCGAAAAAAAAAACAAAAAAAAACGACGCACATTTCACCTTAATGAGGAAGTTAGGCGTAGTTTCCAAAATTTGGGAAAGTGCCAAAATGTTGCTACTCCTATAGAAAGAAATGAGCGTCACTTTGACATTTTCAGGCCAGCTGGGACCGTTTTCTTGCTCCGATACCCATCATAAGTACGTGCACTGGTACTGAAAAGACTCCCACGGCGCTGGCTGGCACATGTTCGTGCCCAGTTTCAAGTGCAGGTGTGTGTAATCAAAGGTTTTTAAACACTTAACACGTTTCCGTAAATGCAGTACCTCCGCGGTCAAGCGTTTCCAAAGTGCGCGGAGACGGCGTCAATGGCAGCGTCTGACACAAATATTGTTTTTTCCTTTTCTTATCAAAAGTAGAAAACACAGCAAACCGATAACGTGCCGCATGTCCAATATTTTAGACAGCAAGAAGCTTTAAAGCGGAATTTCCAAATACGGCATCTTTGCTCGTGAGCGGCACAGTGGCGTAGTGGTTAGCGCAGCTGCCTCACGGGTTCAGCCAATCGGCGCAATGCATGTCGGTTCAGCAAAGGATCGGTCATGAATGTTATCACTGAGATGGTGATACACGGAGATGGTTGTAAATAATTAGATTCACCTTTATGTTATATAGCGCCCGAACGCTGAAAGACAAAAAATCGCTTATAATAGGAACATTTAAATAAATATGAATTAAGGGGGAAAGAAGATAGATAGATAGATAGATAGATACTTTATTAATCCCAAGGGGAAATTCACATACTCCAGCAGCAGCATATTGATAAAAAACAATATTCAATTAAAGAGTGATAACAATGCAGGTATAACAGACAATAACTTTGTATAATGTTAACGTTTACCCCCAGCCCGGAATTAAAAAGTCGCATAGTGTGGTGGAGGAATGATCTCCTCAGTCTGTCAGTGGAGCAAGACGGTGACAGCAGTCTGTCACTGAAGCTGCTCCTCTGTCTGGAGATGACACTGTCTGGTGGATGCAGTGGATTCTCCATGATTGACAGGAGTCTGCTCAGCGCCCGTCGCTCTGCCACGGATGTAAAACTGTCCAGCTCTGTGCCTACAATAGAGCCTGCCTTCCTCACCAGTTTGTCCAGGCGTGAGGCGTCTTTCTTCTTTATGCTGCCTCCCCAGCACACCACCGCGTAGAAGAGGGCGCTCGCCACAACCGTCTGGTAGAACATCTGCAGCATCTTATTGCAGAAGTTGAAAGACGCCAGCCTTCTAAGGAAGTATAGTCGGCTCCGTCCTCTCTTACACAGAGCATCAGTATTGGCTGTCCAGTCCAGTTTATCATCCAGCTGTTCTCCCAGGTATTAAAATCAAACTATATTTGTTTGCCCTTGCCTTAAAAGGCGCTATATGCCTTTAAGACTGGAGTCATCTGCGCATCGCCTATAGCCGATAATGATGTCTGCAGTGGAATTTGTCTGGAATCGTAAATGACACAGAAGTAAAAAGTCCCTGCGGTACGCAGGTTGCGTTCGCAAACCATGGCGGTCGTTTTTGTTTTAAGCCCACCAGAACACACAAGCCGCTGCTGCCAACTTTCATTTAGCGAGAAGCAACGACAAGAGGCTTTGCGGTCCCGGCGGTGTCCTTAATTCCGAGGAATCTTCTGGCTCCCCGAGCACCGTGAATCAGCCCTACTTAGGAGAACCCTCGAGACTGTCAAGGACTGCAGATGTGAACTTCAAATTACTCGCTCGCAGTCCGGCATTTCAGAGGCCCTGATGATCTTCTAGTTTGCCAAGGGACGCGGCGACATCACCCCGAGGGGGTTTGTGCTGTGCAGCCGGGGCTGTCCGTGATTTGAATTGATGGATTGTGCTTTGGAGAGCAAAGACGTGGGGCGGTAATCACATCATCTCCAACTTCGTGAATAACTGGACATCTTGTATAGCGCCTTTCATAATTAGCGCTATCGGGTGGTGCTTGTCAGAGTACTAGAAGACACTTTATATTCTAAAGGAAGTGAGAGTTGTGGCAATGTTTTACAGCCTTTCCCGATATTTACACAGCGTCTTTCATGGTGGGTGGCATGGCGGCTTATTCTTGACGTATAGGCACAATTGGCATTGGCCGGGTGCTCCAGGTGTGTAGGGGGTCCACGATGTTTCTGATGCCATTGTATGTTTGTTTCCCTATCAAAACGGGGGTCCCTTCGTAATACTTTGCCCCGGGGCCTATATGATGCTTGTAAGACGGTCCTGAGTGCATTCAAAGTTTAAACTCTGTGTTGTCTCACAGTCCGTGAGGAGTTTGTACATTCTTCATGTGACGGCATGGGCGCCTAAAGGCTTGCGTGTCCGGGGATCGGCGATTCGAAATTAGCCAGATGGACTTAACGCCCACCAACAGGGTACTTTCCTACTTTGCGTCCAGTGAAGACCTCACCCACTACGATCCTAAATGAGATGAAACAGGTCTGAGAATGTCAAGGCAGTCACATTTTACAAAATAATCATCCATCCATTTTCCAACCCGCTGAATCCGGACACAGGGTCACGGGGGTCTGATGGAGCCAATCCCAGCCAACACAGGGCACAAGGCAGGGACCAATCCTGGGCAGGGTGCCAACCCACCGCAGGACACGCACAAACACACCCACACACCAAGCACACACTAGGGCCAATTTAGAATCGCCAGTCCACCTAACCTGCATGTCTTTGGACTGTGGGAGGAAACCCACGTAGACACGGGGAGAACATGCAAACTCCACGCAGGGAGGACCCGGGAAGCGACTGCGCCACCGTGCCGCCCACAAAATAATCAATCTTTATTATTTTATATAGCGCCTTTTAAAGTCGCCTTTGGCTTTTCAGAGCATTACCTCTTTATTTTGTGCAGCACCTCACACGACGAGTACGTTTTGGACCAATTTTATATTGCACGTTTCACAGTTGGACCTTTCAGGTAACTTTTTCACATCAGATCGTGTTTATATAGCGCCTTTTCTCATGTGCGCCATCAGCTGAAGCTTTCCAAGGCAGTTTGATTCTTTATTTTTCGTAGTCTGTCCTGTATAAGAAGTTTCTCATCGCATTATCTCTCGCCTTTCATAGTCAGCATTGGAAGAGTGACCTTGTGTTTTATGTAGTGCCTTTCCCAGAATTGTAATACGTTTTTACAAAGTGCTGTGTCAGTTTTATAGATCGCCTTATAGAAATGGCCTCGTTCATAATGTGGGCAATCAGCGGAGGATTTTCAAAGCAGTACGCCATTTATAAAGCGCCTTTAACACTCCGCTACACAATAAAGCGTTTTTCTAAGCACCTTTTCTGCTTTTATGGCGTCTTTCATACTTCACAATGTTAATAGAATCTCTATTT
This sequence comes from Erpetoichthys calabaricus, assembly GCF_900747795.2. Taxonomy (NCBI): domain Eukaryota; kingdom Metazoa; phylum Chordata; class Cladistia; order Polypteriformes; family Polypteridae; genus Erpetoichthys; species Erpetoichthys calabaricus. The sequence goes on along the minus strand of NC_041395.2, from coordinate 343,211,358 downwards.
TATAAAGCGACTTGCAGTGCCGGTGCTAGGTTATTTTACCCCCTAGGCCAAGCTTTTAAGTGCGCAAATCGACTGTTCGGTAGCTGACCCGTGCGGCTTTTACCGATTATGATCTATAACCTATAGGCCAGTGGTTCCCAAACTCGGTCCTTCCGTTTTTCATTGGACTCTTAGCCTAATTAAGTGAGTCATTATTGCCCAGTTTCTCGGAGTCAATGCAGACTATACGTTTGGTAGATTTTTATTAAATGTATTAAGCAGTTATATGGGGAATATATAGTTTTATTTAAGTCGTTAACAGTATTTTCAACCTAATTTTCATTCTGCTTTTACAAGTGTTCTGGTTATTTAATTGATTACTAATTAGCGGGTATGACACTGAAGTCGTTACAGCTTTCATCGTATTGGGTGTCTACTGTGCTGGTTGCTAATTGTCACTCTTAGGGTTAAATGAAGGGAGCAAACTACACGGGAAAAGAGGAAAATAACATAGAGTTAAGCATTTATAGCTTTAGAAAAAAACAGAAATCAAAATCTAAAGCCAAATACATCACGAAATCTCCCGAACCATGAGGACTTGGGACTTGAAATTTGGAATGTAGGTTACCCTTGGCCCATAGGTGCTCGCTAAGAGACGGTTTTAAAAATTTTGTGGTCCAAGCGCGTTCTGTCTGTATGTCTGTCCGCTTTTTACGAGAGATAACAGATTTAGATTAGGTTGTTTTCTATAATTTGCTTGAACTTTCCAGTTGATTTTGCGACTTTTCTCATCCCGCTAAGTACCAGAGTTCGCTTGCGGTACCGATGTATTTATGCAAATTCAAGAGAGTGGCTGTGGGCAGAGAGCAGAGGGGCGGGGCGTTCCTTATTCCCTCGCCAGCCTCTGTTCGAGTTGGTCAACATCGCGCCACTTGTTGGAGTGCACCTTACCTCCACTTAGCTAGCGATACCTGCTTGCTCAACAGACATTATCATCTACAGATGATAATGATAGTATGATAGTATGGCGTCTTTTACGGTGCACCACATACACTGCAGCTGCAGAAATCTCCATGCCTTTTTTTATATATAATAGAGAGTAGGATGGCCATTTTGTATGCACATCATCAGTAGTAGCGTTTCATATCAGTATGTCTTTTTACTTAACGCCTGCAGCAATGCAGTATGGAATATTTGACAGGCTCGTACTGCGCGTGCGCGATATGAAAGACCCTTTCAAAACAGTATGTCATTTATATGGCGCCCAAGCGCTACACTTTGAAAGACACCATCAAATGCTATATAGTGCGCACTTTCAAGATGTTACGTTCCATGCCAGTATTATTTTTTCCAGTGTAAAATTTTGCCAAATCAATATGCGGACAACAATTTTGGATGATCCGCTGTGGCAACCCCTAACGGGAGCAACCGAAAGAAGAAGAATATAATTCTTCTAGCGCTATACTTTCATAGTGCGTACTCTCAGTAGGGGCTGTTCAAGGCATTGTCTTTTTATATAGCTCCTATAGCTCTGCACTTTAGAGCATTTGATGGTGTCTTTCATAGTGTGTACACTTTAAGTAAATATTATTGTTTTTAAATGTATATAGCGCATAAAACTCTACACTTTGGAGCATTTGATGAGGTCCTTCATAGCGCTCACTCTCACTAGAAGCTTCTCCACAGCCTGTCTTTAATTTTAGTGAAGTGAACGCGCGTGACGTCACCCGTTCCGTCTCCGGGGGCGCGCGCTCATTTCTGATGCATTTTCTGTACCGACTCCAGACTTTTTTTATTCTTTTTTCCTTTCTTCTCCTTCTGAATGGAGGCGGGCAGTGGCGCGCAGAGAGGCCAGCTGGTGTTTTCAAAGCCCGAATACAGTAAAACAGTAATTAAAGCCGAGGAGCTCGGGCGCGGATCCCTGGAGCTGCCGATGCTTTTCTGGAGATGCTGAGACGTGTGTGGGCAGCCACGTCTCTCATGAGAGACATTTGTTGCTTTCTCGCACGTGCGTCTGTGTAAATTCAGGAGGGATCCCCAGTCTCCTACCAAGAGTTCGCCAGTTTACCAGCTGGCCGCCCCTCACAAGTGGCGCATTTCATCCTCCGCGGGCCCGCGCTTGGCTTGCGCACGCACCGTTTGGTGTCTCCCTGCCGCTCGCGAGGCGCCCATGATGTGCCGCTCCAGAGTTGGCATCGGCTTTTCATCTGAAGAGTTTATTTACTTTACAAAACCTCCGCCATGTGCGCTCGTAATTACAGACGGCATGTTGTGAGGTGTGTGGCAGCAAATCCATTGTGCTCCTGTTAAGTGCTTTTGTACAGCGGTGGTGATAAAATGAAAATAAAAATTACTGTATTAACGGCAGCTGTCATTGTCTAGTCGCGGATCAGCCGAGGGAACGGTGCTGTGACGTAATAGGCTTGATAGTTATAAATTATTGAATTTGTAGTCTTTAGGCTCTAGGCTTTACTTTATACAAAACTAATATCCATCCATCCATCCATCCATTCTCTTCCGCTTATCCGAGGTCGGGTCGCGGGGGCAGCAGCTTGAGCAGAGATGCCCAGACTTCCCTCTCCCCGGCCACTTCTTCTAGCTCTTCCGGGAGAATCCCGAGGCGTTCCCAGGCCAGCCGGGAGACATAGTCCCTCCAACGTGTCCTGGGTCTCCCCCGGGGCCTCCTCCCAGTTAGACGTGCCCGGAACACCTCACCAGGGAGGCGTCCAGGAGGCATCCTGATCAGATGCCCGAGCCACCTCACCTGACTCCTCTCGATGCGGAGGAGCAGCGGCTCTACTCTGAGCCCCTCCCGGATGACTGAGCTTCTCACCTTATCTTTAAGGGAAAGCCCAGACACCCTACGGAGGAAACTCATTTCAGCCGCTTGTATTCGCGATCTCGTTCTTTCGGTCACTACCCATAGCTCATGACCATAGGTGAGGGTAGGAACATAGATCGACTGGTAAATTGAGAGCTTCGCCTTGCGGCTCAGCTCCTTTTTCACCACGACAGACCGATGCAGAGCCCTCATTACTGCGGACGCCGCACCGATCCGCCTGTCGATCTCACGCTCCATTCTTCCCTCACTCGTGAACACGACCCCGAGATACTTGAACTCCTCCACTTTGTGCAGGATCTCGCTCCCAACCCCGAGAGGGCACTCCACCCTTTTCCGGATGAGGACCATGGTCTCGGATTTGGAGGTGCTGATTCCCATCCCAGCCGCTTCACATTCAGCTGCGAACCGATCCAGAGAGAGCTGAAGATCACGGCCTGATGAAGCAAACAGGACAACAATCATCTGCAAAAAGCAGTGACCCAATCCTGAGCCCACCAAAACCGGACCCCCTCAATGCCCTGACTGCACCTAGAAATTCTGTCCATTAAGTTATGAACAGAATCGGTGACAAAGGGCAGCCCTGGCGGAGTCCAACTGTCACTGGAAACGGGTTCGACTTACTGCCGGCAATGCTGACCAAGCTCTGGCACCGATCGTACAGGAACTGAACAGCCCTTATCAGGGGGGCCGGTACCCCATACTCTCGGAGTACCCCCCACAGGATTCCCCGAGGGACACGGTCGAACGCCTTTTTCAAGTCCACAAAACACATGTAGACTGGTTGGACAAACTCCCATGCACCCTCCAGGACCCTGCTAAGGGTGTAGAGCTGGTCCACTGTTCTGCGACCAGGACGAAAACCACACTGTTCCTCCTGAATCCGAGGCTCGACTATCCGATGGACCCTTCCTCTCCAGGACCCCTGAATAGACTTTTCCAGGGAGGCTGAGGAGTGTGATCCCTCTGTAGTTGGAACACACCCTCCGATCCCCTTCTTAAAGAGGGGGACCACCACCCCGGTCTGCCAATCCAGATGCACTGTCCCTGATGTCCATGCGATGTTGTAGAGACGTGTCAACCAAGACAGTCCTACAACATCCAGAGCCTTGAGGAACTCCGGGCGTATCTCATCCACCCCCGGGGCCCTGCCACCAAGGAGTTTTTTGACCACCTTGGTGACCTCAGTCCCAGAGATGGGGGAGCCCACCTCTGAGTCCCCAGACTCTGCTTCCTCATTGGAAGGCATGTTAGTGAGACTGAGGAGGTCTTCGAAGTACTGCCCCCACCGACCCACAACATCCCGAGTCGAGGTCAGCAGCGCACCATCCCCACCACACAGTGTTGACACTGCACTGCTTCCTCCTCCTGAGACGCCGGACAGTGGACCAGAATCTCCTCGAAGCCGTCTGAAAGTCGTTCTCCATGGCCTCCCCGAACTCCTCCACGCCCGAGTTTTTGCCGCAGAACAAATACTAATACAATACGAATACCCGCGTAGATCTCTTTTAATAAATTAGCTGATATAAAAATATGGACACAATTTTATTTCAGGTTTTGATTTTGATTAAGTCGGGGCTCCATATGAAAATCATACTAAAGGAGCGAATATGTTGAGCAAGGAACTACAACCTCACACTAACAAGAAACGGCACGTAACTGGCACGGTAAAGGAAGAATGTTTTGACGTGACGTCATAGTGGGACTTGAATTTTCGAAACCAGTACGTCTCCATTTCTTAGGTGACATTGAATTTCTGAAATATTTAATTTTGGAAAAAAAAAACGCGTAAACTGGCATGTGTCTCGTTTTTACCGACCGTCATGTATAAAGAGAATTAAAAATGCAAAAAATATTTTAAATCTTATTAAAAATACTGGCACATTTCGTCATTTCTGAGAAAAATTAATCATTTTTGAGATGGAAGATATTTTAATATTGAAGATGTGGGTTCACTCCTTTAGGGCAGGAGTTTCGCAAAATCCGTGCTTATCTCTCACCTAGACTCTAAACCACCCCGCTATGCCAAATTTCAAAATTCTAGGATTTGGGGTTTAGGAGATCTCGTGATGAATCAGTCAGTGGGTTTTCACACACACACACACACACACACACACACACACACACACACACACACACACACACACACACACATATACATATATATATATATATATATCTATATATATATACTATATATTATATATAATATATATAAATACATTTTCTAGATCAGTGGTTCTCAATCTGGGGCGGGTCCCCTTAGTGGGGCGCGAAGATGTGAAAAAAAAACAAGAATCAAAAATATGAAAAATCCATCTATTGAAACCGAAACAAATGAACTTAAACTACATTCTGATACTAGAAAAATAAATATAGAGTTAGATAAATGTCGGTAAAAGTTAAGTAGGTATAATAAAATATGCATCTATGAGATATCATTAGTTAAAAAAAGAACAAATTGGTATTAGTGGGCTCCTTTCAAAAAAACGTTTGGGGGGTGGGGGCGCGATTAAAACTGTTATGAAAACTCGGGTCGCAAATACTTAAAGGTTGAGAAATGCTGTCCTAGATAATGTATACGTGTGCTTACGTGTCCTGTCACGCTATACGCCATGTCGCAGACTTCATTTGTATAATCTTAGCGCATCGCGATGGTCGTGTAATTTGACACCCCATCTAGACTCGGTCAGAGAAGCAGCGCGGGCGTGGGTAGGGTTGTGGTACATTTTGGGGCAGCTAGAGGGGTGTGGGTCATAGGGGTGCACAAAAGGGGTGCAGTGTCTGTCACCCTCCAAATGCACCAAAGCTCTTTAAAGTAATGTTCACTGTGAAAGGCGCTATATAACATAAGTATTGTTTTGTTTTTATATTGTGACGTAATGGGCAGGGAGAGTTGGGCTTGATAATTATAAAGAATATAATTTGTGCTTTATCTTATATGTAAACGTCTATGCGTGGAAGTGTGTGCATGTGTGTGTCCGGCCCGGAGGTGCGAGGCTACAGCATGAAGCTCAAAGAGCCGGCAAGGCAGCCCCATAAATTAACGAGTCGGAAGAAGAAAGAAGTGCGAGGCTACGGCATGAAGCTGAAAGAAAGCACCTCTGTCACCAAAGTGATATCGCCGACTAAAGACAAACTCCCTTAGCCTGTGATAGATTAGGGGCTGGATGGGGGGGAGGACTTTGCGCACATCTGCAAAACAAAACTGCCGACTCTCTTTCAGTTTTTTTTCCTGACCTTTTCAGTAGGTTCTAGGAGCCCAAGCTTTTTTACAGCATAGTCTCTAATAATGCATAGAGTTTGTTACGTGTGCCCACTTGTATCCTGTGCTCCTTAAGGTCCTGCCACGCTACACGACTTTTCCCACAGTTTTCTTGATTTCAACAATGTCTGGCTAACAATGCCTTCGTAATTTTGGTCCACACTGACTTGACCACATCTCGTAATTCCAGTTGATATTCCATCCGAGACCCTCCTGTTTCAGATTAACCCAAACAATCCTAACTAGACTGGGATTTGGGCATTGAGAGGTCACTGGAGTGCAGCTTTGTGACGTGGTGATCGCAACAGGTGGCCCTGATAAAGTCGACAGTGACTGTGAATGTAATACTGTATTTATATTTATAGTGACAATGGAGACCCCACCGGGTTTGGACAGTTGCCTCAATAAGCTGTGTGCCCTTCATCCTCAAATGTTTCTGCACTATCCTTGGATTAGCTAACTCAAGATAGAGGACGACTGTTTAGATAACCTGAGGTGTTCTTCACTTTTGAATGGTTAAACGCCCCCTTGTTGAGCTGAGCCTTTCTGTAGTTTATGGTAGTTAAGCACCACCCTGTGCTGCTGCTGATTTTTTCCAATTTCTTTTAGTTATGCACCAACCTTTTGGAGTTGAAGTTTGCTGTACTTTATGATGTTAAGTGCACCCTTGTGGAACTGGGGTTTGTTACACTTTAAGATAGTTAAGGGCACCCCCCCCCCGAGTTTTTGTTAAGAGGCCACTGAACTACAATAAATGTATGTGTCTGATGATTTTTTCCAATTTAGTTTAGTTAAACGTCCCCCTTGTGGAGCTGAAGTTTGCTACACTTTATAGTCGTTAGATGCCCTCCAGTGCAGCAGAGGTTTTCCGCAGTTTAGGATAGTTGAGCACCTCCTTGTGGAGATGAGATTCTGAGCAATTTGACAGTCACGTGACCCCCTTGTGACCCCCTTATGGGGGCCGAAGTTTTGTTCAGCTTATCATTAGTGCCACTTTGTACAGCTGACAATTTTTCATATTTATTTTAATTAAACACCCCCTTGTGTGACTAAGCATTTTGGTAGCCTACAGTAGTTAAGCGCCCCCTTGTGGAGCTGTTTTTTTTTTTTTTTTTTTTTAACTCTTTTTGTAATCCAAGTGCCCCATTGTTTTCTGTAAATTATGGTAGTTAAGCGCCCCCTTGTGGAGTTAAGGCTTGCTGCACTTTATTGTAGTTAAGGGCCCCCATGTGGAGCTTGAAGGTATTTTTTTACACTTTATGTAAACTAAATGCCCCCTTGTGTAGCCAAAGATTTCTGCAATTTATGGCAGTTTAGTATTCCCTTTTGGAAATGATATTTGATGAACTCTGTGGTAGTTAAGCTGTCTCCGGTGTAGCAAAGGTTTATTGTTATTTGCAGTAGTTGAGCGCACCCATGTGGAGATGAGGTTTACTGCAGTCCACGTGAGTTATGTGTCCGCTTGTGTAGCCAAGGTTTTTTGTAATTTAAGTGCTTTCAATTTTTTTTACTTGCACCCCATTGTGTCACCAAAGTTTTGTATAATTTATAGTAGTTAAGCGCCCCCTTGTGGAGCTTGAGGGTTTTTATTACACTTTATGTATGCTAAGTGCCTCCTTGTGTAGCCAAAGGTTTCTGTTTTCTATGGAAATTTAGCACCCCCTTGTGGAGATGAGGTTTGCTGTATTAAGTGTTAGTTATGTGCCCCCTACTATAGCCAGTGCTTTTTTTTTTTTTATAATTTATTGTACTTAAGCACCCCCTTGAGGAGCTGAGAATTTTTTTTTTTTTTTACTCGTACCCCATTGTGTCAAAACCAAAGTTTTCTATAATTTATCGTAGTTAAGCGGTCCCTTGTGGAGCTTGAGGGTTTTTATTACACTTTATGTATGCTAAGTGCCTCCTTGTGTAGCCAAAGGTTTCTGTAATTTATGGAAATTTAGCACCCTCTTGTGGAGATGAGGTTTGCTGCACTCTATGGTAGTTAAGCTCTCTCTTGTGTATTAAAGGCTATCTGTTATTTGCAGTAGTTGAGCGCCCCCTTGTGGAGATGAGGTTTGCTGTATTAAGTGTTAGTTATGTGCCCCCTACTGTAGCCAGCACTTTTTTTTTTGTAATTTATAGTAGTTAAGCGCCCCCTTGAGGAGCTGAGGGTTTTCTTTTTACACTTTATGTAAGCCAAGTGCCCCCCTGTGTATCCAAGGTCTTTTGTAAGTTGCGGTATTTCAGTGCCCCCTTATGGAGCTGAATTTGGCTTCACTCTGTGGCAGTTAAGAGACCCACAAGCCGTTCTGTAATTTATAGCAGGTCAGCGCCCCCCTGTGGAGATGAGGTTTGCTGTATTCTATGTTAGTTAAGTGCCCCTTTGTGGAGATGAAGTTTGTTGCACTTTATTGTAGTTGAGCGCACCCTTTTGAAGCTTTGAGGGCTTTTGTTACACTTTATGTAAGCTAAGTGTCCCCTTGTGTAGCCAAGGTCTTCTGTAATTTGCAGACATTTAGCACCCCCTTGTGGAGATGAGGTTTGCTGCACTCTGTGGTAGTTAAGCTCTATCTTGTGTAGCAAAGGCTTTCTGTTATTTGTAGTAGTTGTGCACCCCCTTGTGGTGATGAGGTTTGCTGTATTAAGTGGTGGTCATGTGCCCCATACTGTAGCCAGCGTTTTTTTTGTAATTTATAGTAGTTGAGCGCCCCCTTGTGGAGTTGAGGTTTGCTGCACTTTATTGTATTTAAGCGCCCCCTTGTGGATATTGAGGGGTTTTAGTTACACTTTACATAAGCTGAGTGCCCCCTTGTGTATCCAAGGTCTTCTGTAATTTGTGGTATTTTAGCGCCCCCTTGTGGAGTTGAGGTTTGCTGCACTTTATTGTATTTAAGTGCCCCCTTGTGGTTATTGAGGGTTTTTTGTTACATTTTACTTTAGCTGAGTGCCCCCTCATGTATCCAAGAATTACAAGGTCTTCTGAGGTTTGCTGTATTAAGTGTTAGTTATGTGCCCCCTACTGTAGCCAGCACTTTTTTTTTTTTGTAATTTATAGCAGTTAAGCACCCCCTTGAGGAGCTTTGGTTTTTTTTTTTTTTTACACTTTATGTAAGCCAAGTGCCCCCTTGTGTATCCAAGGTCTTCTGTAATTTGTCGTATTTTAGCGCCCCCTTATGGAGCTGAATTTTGCTTCATTCTATTGCAGTTAAGTGCCCACAAGGTGTTCTGTAATTTAGGGCAGGTCAACGCCCCCTTGTGGAAATGAGGTTTGCTGCACTTAATTGTATTTAAGTGCCCCCTTGTGGATATTAAGGTTTTTTTTTTGTTACACTTCACGTTAGCTGAGTGCCCCCTTGTGTATCCAAGGTCTTCTGTAATTTGTGGTAGTTTAGCGCCCCCTTATGGAGCTGAATTTTGCTTCACTTTATGGCAGTTAAGTGCCCACAAGGTGTTCTGTAATTTGTGGTATTTTAACGCCCCCTTGTGGAGTTGAGGTTTGCTGCACTTTATTGTATTATAGTGATCCCCTTGTGGATATCGATGGTTTTTTGTTACACTTTACGTAAGCTGAGTGCCCCCTCATGTATCCAAGAATTACAAGGTCTTCTGTAATTTGCGGTAGTTTAGCGCCCCCTTATGGAGCTGAATTTTGCTTCACTCTATGGCAGTTAAGTGCCCACAAGGTATTCTGTAATTTAGGGCAGGTCAGCGCCCCCTTGTGGAGATGAGGTTTGTGACACTCTTGGTAGTTAAGTACCCCCACCCCTCCCAAATTGTGTAACCCCTTATGGAGCCTTTCATTCCGGGACATGCACAGTTGCCTGCCTTATTCCTGATTACTTTTTTTTATTTTCCCTTTTCTCCCCCCAGTATTGAAGCACACGTGGCAAAGTTGGGCGCTGGAATCTGTGACTGGTGGGCCGCCTCTGCATGAGCTTTGTGAAGGTAAGCTGTGATACGTGGACCCCAGGATTTGCTCTACTCCTCTTGGTTTAGGGGGGTGGGTGACCTGGGGGGGGGGTTTCGGGGGGTGTGTGTGGAGGATGACAAGTCCCAAGTCCAGCCTTCCCAGTATCGGCAATGTCCAAAAGTTCAGGATTGTGAGTGCACAAGGCTGCCCCCCTGAGGCTTTTCCAGAGATCTGCTCCTTCCTGTTCATCTTTGAGTTTTTGCATTTTGTTTTTGTCAATTCACTCAGTCGGCCCTCCTCACGCAGGAGAACATTTACACGAAAATACGCTTATCAGAGTGCATTTCCACTTTATAATTGTGAATTTATTTTTAATTGGTTTCATTTTTGGACCCACTCTAATACCATCGGACTTGGCTCTTTTGTGACGTAAACTGTGCCCTGAATCCTGGATGGAACAAAATTCCCTTTCCTATAATTTAACCTAATTGTTTATTCAAGACAGAAAATGAGCGCTGATTGTTTTAGATTTGAAGCGATTAATAATAGATGGAGCGGGCGGCACTTCCTGCAGGAGGCTCGGCGGCCCCTCGTACTTTGCACTCTTATTTGAGACTCTGGCAGTTGCTATGTGCCCCCGAGTTGCCAGGCAGTGCCGGCTGCTGATTATTCCAAGCAGATTTGCTTAGATGGGAGATTGATTTTTTTTTTCTTCTTCTTCTTTCCCATATGTTATGAATTATGCAGCCTAAAAGGATTTGAGAATAAATATATTTTTAGTAGCCTGCTAGTGCAGCGTTGCTGACATGGCGGTTGAGTTATATTTGGAATGGTCTGCCGTGCCAAGCAGCGTGCGCCAGCGAAACAAGAGCAACTGCCACCGCCGTCCGCCGTGTTGCTCTCCTTCGGCTCGTTTATTTCTGTTTTGTAGTGCACCTTGTAAAGGCGCTATATAGGGCTGTGTGGAATTGTGTGGTCGATTGGCAGTGGAATTGGACTCAAAACCATGCCAACTGCACTTCAGATGAGGTCACCCACCTGAAGCTAAGCCTGGTCAGGACCAGCTAGTACTTGGATGGGAGACCACCTAGGAGAAGCTTGGGTGGCTGCTGAAAGAGGTGCTGGTTGAGGCCAGTAGGGGGCGCCTACCCTATGATCTGATTGTGGATCTCAATGCCCCAGGGCAGTGACGGGCCATCCTTCTGATGAGACGTAAAACCGAAGTCCTGACTCTCTCTGGTCATTAAAGACCCCTGGGTATCGTTCATAAAGATTAGGGGGTATCCTGATGTCCTGGCTCAACTGCCCATTATGGTGGTCATTAAAGACCCCTGGGTATCCTTCATAAAGTTGAAGATGTATCCTGATATCCCAGCTCAACTGTCCATCGTGGTGGTCATTAAAGACCCTTTGGTATTGTTCATAAAGAGGAAGATGTATCCTGATACCCATACTCAACTGCCCATTATGGTGGTAATAAAAGACCCCTGGGTATCATTCATAAAGAGGTGGGGGAATCCTGATGTCCTGACTCAACTGCCCATTATGGTGGTAATAAAAGACCCCTGGGTATCATTCATAAAGAGGTGGGGGAATCCTGATGTCCTTACTCAACTGCCCATTATGGTGGTCATTAAAGACCCCTGGGTATCCTTTATAAAGTTGAAGATGTATCCTGATATCCCAGCTCAACTGTCCATCGTGGTGGTCATTAAAGACCCCTTGGTATCGTTCATAAAGAGGAAGATGTATCCTGATATCCCAGCTCAACTGTCCATCGTGGTGGTCATTAGAGACCCCTTGGTATTGTTCATAAAGAGGAAGATGTATCCTGATACCCTGGCTCAACTGCCCTTTATGGTGGTAATAAAAGACCCTTGGGTATCGTTCATAAAGAGTAGGGTGTATCCTGTTGTCCTGACTCAACTGTCCATCGTGGTGGTCATTAATAACTCCTCGGTATCGTTCATAAAGAGGAAGGTATATCCTGATATCCTGGTTTAACTGCCCACCATGGTGGTCATTAAAGGTCCCTGGGTACCGTTCATAAAGAGTAGGATCCCTTTAGTGAGCTGCCCAGGTGCTTAAACTCACCAAGGCATGCCAGTCACTCCTGGCTTGTGTTGTGCCCAGGGCTTGAAGTGACACTTCATTAGTAACACATCATGGTCTGAGCCCACAAGGGGGGCACCCCAGTTCTCTGCATGTATGTCACCACCACGGGGGGACCCCCCCCATCACCCACCCCATTATTTAACTGTTCTTAAAAATGAAGCAAATGCTTAAATCACACATTGGATCTTGATGAATGAAATATTCAAATGGAAGGTCCTGACTGAGTAATGCTGGGTAATTCGTTGAGAACCAAATGACAGTCAGTGGACACCAAAGTCACCAGCCCACTGAGGGCTCATTCAACGTCACACCGAAAATCAAAAATGGAAATCCCAGGCTGATCCAACTTGAGTGAAAATCATCACAGCAATTCGGTAGTGTGTGTGTGGCCCCCACGTGCCTGTATGGACCTCTGACAATGTCTGGCCTGCTCCTGATGAGACAGTGGATGGTGACCTGGGGGATCTCTTCCCAGACCTGATCAGGGCAAGAGTGGGCTCCTGGACAGTCTGTGGCACTACTTGGTGGCATCGGATGCACTGATACATAACATGCTCAATCAGATTCAGGTCTTGAGGGACATACCAGCCATGGCATCAATGTCTTCGTCATCCAGGAACTTACTGCACACTCTGGTCACATGACCACATGGCTGGGCATTGTCCTGAACCAGGAGGGAACCCACTGCACCAGCATCAGGTCTGACAATGGCTCTGAGGATTTCATCCTGGCACCTAACAGCAGTCATATAGGATATACAATACAATACAATTTATTTGTGTAGAGCCCAAAATCACACAAGAAGTGCTGCAATGGGCTTTAACAGCCCCTGCCTCTTGACAGCCCCCCAGCCTTGACTTGCTAAGGAGACAAGAAAACCCTTGTAGGGAAAAAAATGGAAGAAACCTCGGGAAAGGCAGTTCAGAGAGAGACCCCTTTCCAGGTAGGTTGGGCGTGCAGTGGGTGTCAAAAAGAAGGGGGTCAATACAATACAATACACAGAACAGAACACATCCTCAATACAGTATAAAAATAAAACTTTTACAAGTATGGAGCAGAATTTAACAGTAGATGATATCACATATGATTTGGATTTGTTAAGAGTCCTGGAGACCTCAGCCATCCAGCTGCCTCCCCATATTGGCCATTCCACAGCTGAAAGTGCGCTGGGCCAGCCAATCCAATGAAAGGACCCCCTCTACCCCACGATTCCTGCGATCCTACATCTGGGATGACTACCTTAGGCAGGCAGAAAAACATGGCAGGTGGGCAGTGCCACCAAGTGACACATTTGAGTACCGAGAAGAGAAACAGAGTAGGTGAGGGTTAGTAACAAATTCTAACTATCATGTTACTTCTGTTTTAGTACTAATGACTAACAACAGAGATGCAGTCTGTACAGTTAATCAGCAGCTCTAGTCAGGGTGTACTAAACTGAAGTAGTGAGGAATTGAAAGCTGAGAATGAAGGGGCATCTCTTATAGTAGCAGGCAGACCACTCCACAGTTTAGGGGCCCTGTAACTAAAAGCTCGACCTCCCACTGTTTTTTATTAATCCTTGGAATCCTAAGTAGACCGGCATCTTGAGATCTTAATGTGCGCTCTGGTTTGTAAGTCATGATAAGTTCAGACAAGTAAGCCGGACCTCGGCCATTTAATGCTTTATATGTTAAAAGGAGGATTTTGAAATCGGCCCTAAACTTAACTGGGAGGCTATTGTAAGGGTTTAAGGACTGGAGTGATGTGTTTGTATTTTCTTGTTCTTGTAATAATTCTTGCAGCCGCATTTTGGATTAACTGGAGGCTGAATAAGGAACAGTCTGAACGTCCAGTGAACACCGCATTGCAGTAGTCGATCCTACTAGAGATAAATGCAGGAATTCATTTCTCAGAATCCTGTTTATTTAGAAAGCGCCTTAATTTTCCAACATTTGTAAGATGGAAGAAACCTGATTTGGACAACTTTGTGATATGCGCTTTAAATGACATACTAGAGTCAAAGATAACTCTGAGATTGTGGGCTGATTCAGTAAAATTAATGGGGATTCCAACTGAGTTAAATGATGACAGAATATTGTTGTGATCAGCGTCATTCCCTCCAACAATTAACATCTCTGTTTTATCGATGTTTAAAGACAAGTCGTTCACATCCATCCACTCCTTTAATTCACTAACACAACTAATTAAAGACAACATCGGAGAAACTTCATTTGATTTAAATGAAAGGTATAACTGGGTGTCATCTGCATACAAGTGATGTTTCCTAATGAGAGATCCCAGTGGAAGCATGTAAAGTGAAAACAGTGAAGGTCCGAGTACTGAGCCCTGCGGGACACCATATTGAACTTCTGTGTGTAATGATGGAGTACTGTCAGCACATTTCTGTACGTATTGGAATCAATTTGATAAATAAGAACTAAACCAAGTGAGCACGGTGCCTGTAAGCCCAACATCATTTTCTAGCCTGTGCAGTAATAGAACGGTCAATAGTGTCAAGTACTGCACTAAAGTCCAACAACATAATTCCAGTGGAGTTTCCTTCATCAGAGGATATCAGAATGTCGTTTTTAGTGCCGTTTCTGTACTATGACCAGTACAGAAATTGTAATGCATAAGGTGTGACTGAAGCTGACTGGCGACTACTTTTTCTAGTATTTTAGAGAGAAAGAGTAAATTTGAAATAGGTCCTGTGAAATGGACGCCGTATAGCGTCCTACCCGGCACAAACTTACACAGAGGCATATGTAAAAACACAAAGACTTTATTTTTTAGACTTTAGTCTTCCCCGTGAACCTTCCAGCTACAACACCGTCCAAGCACAGTAACAAGACAAACCAGAACCCTTCCTTCTGGCACCACCACTCCTCCCAGGCAACCTCGTCCTCTTCCTCCCGATTCTGGCCCTGAGTGGTGGTTGCCGGTCCCTTTTTATAGCCCACCCAGAAGTGCTCCAGGTGCATGATCACCTGTTCCTGATTACACTTCCGGGTCGGGGCTGTAGAGTTGTCCAGGCTGGCTCCGGGATCCATGCAGTGCCACCCAAGATCCCCACAGGGTTGTGGAGAACTCCATCTCCCATGGAACCCTGCGGGAAACTGAGGCACCATCGTCAGCCAGGACAGCTGCCACCAAGCATCCTGGGAGAGGTACTGAGGAGCCCATGGCTGCTCCCCTAGAACATAAGTAGAAGGGGTGTCCTGGCCAGGCATGGGACCTGGTCCACCCGCCACATTCTATAATTATATATGTGAATTTCCCATTGGGATTAATAAAGTATCTATCTATCTATCTATCTATCTATCTATCTATCTATCTATCTATCTATCTATCTATCTATCTATCTATCTATCTATCTATCTATCTATCTATCTATCTATCTATCTATCTATCTATCTATCTATCTATCTATCTATCTATCTATCTATCTATCTAGTGTGTGTGGGTCTAGATCTGACTTTTTAAGTAATGGTTTAATGACTGACACTTTTAGTGCATCAGGTACTGTGCCACACAATAATGAACTACTGATAATGTTTAGAATAGGCGCTGCAAGAACATCCATTGCACTTTTTACTAGTTTTGTTGGCACTGGATCTAGGGAACAAGTAGTGGGTTTCATTTTAGAAATTAAAGTTAAGACTTCCTGCTTAGTCACAGGATTAAAATGACTAAAGTGCTGAGTGCAATGTGAGTCAGGGTCTGCTAAGCTAGTATGTGGTTTGTACTGTGATGCAGAGATCTGAGATCTTATATTTTTATGCCCCCCTTAGACCATCACTGACCCACCACCAAACAAACTGGCCATGCTGGCTGATATTGCAAGCTGCATAACTTTCACCATGGCATCTCCAGACTCTGTCACATGCGCTCAGTGTGACTCTGCTGTCATCTGTGAAGAGAATGGGCACCAGTGGCAGAGCTGCCAATTGTGGTATTCTCTGGTGAAAGCCAATCAAGATGCACGGTTATGGGCTGTGAGCAAAGGTCCTATTAGAGGACATTGTGTACTCATGCCACCCACATGGAGAGTGTATGTGGCAGTTCGATCAGAAACATGCATACCAGTAGCCAGCTGGAGGTCATTTTGAAGGCTCTGGATGTGATCCTCCTTACACACCGGAGCAGATGGCAGTCCTGCCACTGGGCTGATGCCCCCTCTACGGCCCTGTCCAGCTCTCCGCCTGGTATCTCCTCCATGCTGTTGAGACCTTCTTGTGATGTCACGTATGGATGTGCCATCCTGGAGGAGCTGGACTGCCTGTGCCACCTGAATGGGCTGCAGATACCACCTCATGCTGCCAGTAGTGACAAGAACACCAGCAAAACTACAGAAGAATCAGTCAGGAGGGAAAAGGAGAGAGCAGGTGTCTGTGGCCACCATTCCCTTTTTGGGGGTGTCACCACTCCAGGTCACCTGTTGTCATTTTCATTTGCAACACAGCAGGTGACAGCAGGTGGACACCTTGATATCCCTGAAGCTTCACTGACTTGTTAGACTGGGATGATTAAGCGTGCCCTTCATTTTTTTGAGCAGCGTATATTCTGTACATAAGCAACAAGATTGATAATCCATGAGGAACAACAAATAATACCTCACTCAGGCAAACCCCCAACCCCGTGTCTTTGTTGAACATTTTTCATTTATTTGCAATATCTTGTGTTTATGATTTGCGATATTCTTTCCCTTTTTATGTATCTGTGTATCTAAACCCCTGCTATGTTGCATGTGTTTTTCTGGGCGGTTCTTCCCAAGAGGCGGGGCCACCTGCCAGGCACTGCACTCCGCCCCCCTAAATTGGGCGGGTCCTCCACAGCTCCAGGTGGCTCATTGTGGATGTGCTCACGAGTCGCCCAGTCATTTGGTGTTTTACTGTCCTTGTGCCTCTCTGAATATTTTGCAAGTTTGACCCTCTTGCTGGTTTCTTTTTTTTTTTTTCACCACTCTGCTTGGATTCTGCAGTGGGACTTTATGAGTGCGCCAGGGAGCTGTTGAGCTTACTTATGTTTATTATTATATTATGTTGGATTTTTGTCCTAAATAATATTATTTACATTTATGTAGCGCCTTTCTCATTACTCAAATTGCTTTTTGTATTAAGTGGGGTACGGGGGGGGGGGAGGGGGGGTGTTTACTTCAACCACCACTAATGGATGATGCGATGGCAGCCATTATTGCTGCCAGACTACTCCCCAAAACATTAGCTATTAGGTGGTGATTGAGAGAGAGCCAATTAGAGACAGGGGATCACTAGGGGGCCAGAATGACTCGACCACGGTGGGCAATTTATCCAGAACATTGCGATACACCCTGCTCTGTGCAAAGGATGCTGAGGGGTCTTAAATGACCACTGAGAGTCAGAACCATGGTTTTTACGTGTCATCTGAAGGATGGTGTCATTTTCACAGCACAGTGTCCCCGTCACATTGGGATCCTCATTCAGAACACGGGGTCAGCGCCCCCTGCTGGTTTCACCAAATCCTCTTCCAGCAGCACCCCAGGCTTTTCCTAGGTGGTCACCCATCCAAGTGTTGGCTGGGCCTGAACAGGCTTAGCTTCAGGTGGATGACCTCTTCGGAGGTGCAGGTGGTGTTTTTCAATCTCCTGCTCTGTTCACTTTGCACCTTCTTTATTCCTGTGTACTCCTTGGATCATTCTGGGAGAATAAACTTTTTACGGTATAAGAGCCTGCGTTCGTCTTTATATCTAGCTGGGGTTTTGACTGGAAATCCCCCACCGTGGGCATCTTGAGAAGGGATTTTGGGACTCCTAGTTCATATGACATTCCAAACTCCATTGATTTTGTATGGACTTTACACTGTGTCCCGAGGAGTAAGAAGAAGCCGGTGAAGGAAGTTAGCCCCGCCCCTTTCCTGTCCCACCGACATAAAGTCCTGGGCATCCTAGACGGAGACAACATTACCTTTAGCCAGAGGAACACGTGAGACGGAGCTTCGCTAAAGACCAACCGAACCTTACAAAGCCCTCTTTTTGAACTGCCACAGGAGAAATTAGTTTTATTTTCAGTTCTTTTTCTTTATGTTTGCATCTTTGGACAAATAAATGGGACGACCCACCTGGAACCCCAAAATTTCTTGCAGGAGTCCGGAGCTGTCATTACTGCACAATAAATGTAAAATACTAAGGGTTGGGTTTGTCCATCACGTGATTACTTGTGACCCACAGGGAATACAACCAGCCGTTTGTAGTGCCTTTCACTGTCTATCTTTATAGTATACAGTGTGTCTTTTTCTACCTATGTATCACTATATAGTGCCTTTCCCCAGGTATCTATTAATCGGTTTATTTATTTCTAGTTTAGTGATTTCATCGATCACTTTATAGTGCCTTTCTCTGTCTATCTTTAAATATAGGATATAGTGTTTTCCTCTACCTATATATCACTATATAGTGCCTTTCCACATGTATCTATTAATTTATTTTTTTCTAGTTAAGTGATTTTTTCTATCACTCTCTGGTGCCTTTTCTATCAATCTATATCTATAGGCTATAGTGTTTTCTTCTACATCACTATATAGTGCCTTTCCCCATGTATTTTTAATCTGTTTATTTGTTTCTAGTATAGTGATTTTATCTATCACCCTATAGTGCCTTTTTCTACTTATGTATTACTATATAGTGCCTTTCTCTATCTACTACTATAGGATATAGAGCCATTTTCTACTTATGTATCACTATATAGTGCCTTTCCTCTTGTATTTATTAATCTGTTTATTTCTAGTATAGCGAATTTATCTGTCACTCTATAGTGCCTTTCTCTACTTATGTATCACTATATAGTGCCTTTTTCTATCTATTACTATAGGATATACTGTAACAACAATAACAACAACATTTATTTATATAGCACATTTTCATATAAATAATGTCGCTCAAAGTGCTGTACATGATGAAGAAAGAGAAAAAAGACAAAATAAATAAGAATTAAAATAAGGGAACACTAATTAACACAGAATAAAAGTAAGGCCCGATGACCAGGGAGGACAGAAAAAACAAAAAAAAAAAAACTCCAGCTGGAGAAAATAATAAAATCTGCAGAGGTTCCGAGGCCACGAGACCACCTGACCAGCCCCCTCTAGGCATTCTACCTAATATAAATGATCAGTCCTCATTGTATTCAGGGTTCTCATGGAAGAACTTGATGATGATGGTCATGTGGACTTCTGTCCTATAATCCATCAATATAGAGCCATTCTCTACTTATGTATCACTATATAGTGCTTTTCTCCATGCATTTTTAATCTGTTTGTTTCTAGTATAGTGATTTTATCTATCACTCTATAGTGCCTTTTTCTACATATGTATTATTATATAGTGCCTTTCTCTATCTACTACTATAGGATATAGAGCCTTCTCTACTTATGTATCACTATATAGTGCCTTTCCCCATGTATTTATTAATCTGTTTATTTACTTCTAGTATAGCGAATTTATCACTCTATAGTGCCTTACTCTGCTTATTTATCACTATATAGTGCCTTTCCCCATGTATTTATTAATCTGTTTATTTATTTCTAGTATAGCGAATTTATCACTCTATAGTGCCTTACTCTGCTTATTTATCACTATATAGTGCCTTTCCCCATGTATTTATTAATCTGTTTATTTCTAGTATAGCGAATTTATCACCCTATAGCGCCTTACTCTACTTATGTATCACTATATATTGCCTTTTTCTATCTATTACTATAGGATATAGTGTTTTTCTCTACCTACGTATCACTATATAGTCATTTTCCCTACTTATATTACAGGGGCACTTCCTTGCAGGGTGGGCTCTGATCTCCGTTCTGCTCGGCTTTGCCCTTCTGCGTCGTCTCTTTTTCATTCTGTATTTTCGTGTGTTAGTGCTGCCCTCTGCTGGTGCAGTCTGGCATTTGGTCAGTGTGGTATTTAATTGATGTGGTGTTCTGTTCTGCGTTTCTGGGCTGGCTGGTTGTTCGCTTCGGTGGCCTCGGCTTAAGGCCGTTCTCTGGTTAACTCAATTGTGGTCAGTTGTATTGACAGTGGGCTCATCTGCTGGACGGTCCCATTATGCGCCTTCTCTTTAGTTTAGCGCTTGACTGAGAAGTGCGTCATCATTTCTACCATTCGCCTTTGACCCCCAATGGTTTATTAAAATGGATCTCAGAATTAAGGTCAGGATTATTTTACATTGGAAATTTCTGTTGACATGTGCCAGTACACAGTAATCTAAACAGCCATCTTCAGGTTCAGCTTGGCCGACAGGTGTGCCGGTGACTGAGTCACTGAGGCCACAGGGGCACACATTTAAAAGTCAGTGCGGATAAATGAGATCAACTCAATAAGTTGACATACGTACGGTAAAATCACTGAAAATAGGAGGGCAGCTGCAGCCGATGTTATGTGTGCAAAACTCGATGCCCTGGGCCCGAATTAAAGAAATAAGAAAACCGAGACCTCAGTGTAAAGGAGCGTGACGTGGCCGTGGCGTATCCCGTGTGCCGCCATCACCGCTCTCTTTCTGTCGTTTTCATGGTTTTTGTTCTTTTCTTTCTGACTCACTGCACAAGTAGGGCACACCTGAGCCACCGTCAGATGTGTTCTTTCGGAGCGCCGGCCGCGTAAAATCCTTTTAATTTGTGTGCCACAATGTCGCCGGATGAATGGTCCCGCTTTTCAAAGTCAATTCTTAGCCGATTTTCTGCTCTGCCATGATGCTCCCTGGAAGATTAGGGCTGTCAATTGAATATCTGAAGTGCAGTCGTGGCGTCAGGAAGAAAGAAATGCGGACGTTAAAGGATAACAAGCGAGTAAGGAAATGTGCCACTCGGGGGTGTTTGGGGGGGCTTGGCTGCTAACCGATTAGAAAGCTGGAGTATTTCACGTCACTCAAAGAGTTCGCTATCACACTTTTGTTAATTACAGTGGAGTGAAAAACTATTTGCCCCCTTCCTGATTTCTTATTCTTTTGCATGTTTGTCACACAAAATGTTTCTGATCATCAAACACATTTAACCATTAGTCAAATATAACACAAGTAAACACAAAATGCAGTTTGTAAATGGTGGTTTTTATTATTTAGGGAGAAAAAAAATCCAAACCTACATGGCCCTGTGTGAAAAAGTAATTGCCCCCTGAACCTAATAACTGGTTGGGCCACCCTTAGCAGCAATAACTGCAATCAAGCGTTTGCGATAACTTGCAATGAGTCTTTTACAGCGCTCTGGAGGAATTTTGGCCCACTCATCTTTGCAAAATTGTTGTAATTCAGCTTTATTTGAGGGTTTTCTAGCATGAACCGCCTTTTAAGGTCATGCCATAGCATCTCAATTGGATTCAGGTCAGGACTTTGACTAGGCCACTCCAAAGTCTTCATTTTGTTTTTCTTCAGCCATTCAGAGGTGGATTTGCTGGTGTGTTTTGGGTCATTGTCCTGTTGCAGCACCCAAGATCGCTTCAGCTTGAGTTGACGAACAGATGGCCGGACATTCTCCTTCAGGATTTTTTGGTAGACAGTAGAATTCATGGTTCCATCTATCACAGCAAGCCTTCCAGGTCCTGAAGCAGCAAAACAACCCCAGACCATCACACTACCACCACCATATTTTACTGTTGGTATGATGTTCTTTTTCTGAAATGCTGTGTTCCTTTTACGCCAGATGTAACGGGACATTTGCCTTCCAAAAAGTTCAACTTTTGTCTCATCAGTCCACAAGGTATTTTCCCAAAAGTCTTGGCAATCATTGAGATGTTTCTTAGCAAAATTGAGACAAGCCCTAATGTTCTTTTTGCTTAACAGTGGTTTGCGTCTTGGAAATCTGCCATGCAGGCCGTTTTTGCCCAGTCTCTTTCTTATGGTGGAGTCGTGAACACTGACCTTAATTGAGGCAAGTGAGGCCTGCAGTTCTTTAGATGTTGTCCTGGGGTCTTTTGTGACCTCTCGGATGAGTCGTCTCTGCGCTCTTGGGGTAATTTTGGTCGGCCGGCCACTACTGGGAAGGTTCACCACTGTTCCATGTTTTTGCCATTTGTGGATAATGGCTCTCACTGTGGTTCGCTGGAGTCCCAAAGCTTTAGAAATGGCTTTATAACCTTTACCAGACTGATAGATCTCAATTACTTCTGTTCTCATTTGTTCCTGAATTTCTTTGTATCTTGGCATGATGTTTAGCTTTTGAGGTGCTTTTGGTCTACTTCTCTGTGTCAGGCAGCTCCTATTTAAGTGATTTCTTGATTGAAACAGGTGTGGCAGTAATCAGGCCTGGGGGTGGCTACGGAAATTGAACTCAGGTGTGATACACCACAGTTAGGTTATTTTTTAACAAGGGGGCAATTACTTTTTCACACAGGGCCATGTAGGTTTGGATATTTTTTCTCCCTAAATAATAAAAGCCACCATTTAAAAACTGCATTTTGTGTTTACTTGTGTTATATTTGACTAATGGTTAAATGTGTTTGATGATCAGAAACATTTTGTGTGACAAACATGCAAAAGAATAAGAAATCAGGAAGTTTTTCACACCACTGTATTTTGTAACAATGAGTCAGATTGAAAAATAAAAGTCGTGACATGAATATCATTACGTGCATTAAATGGCTTCTGGAATTCAAGTAGCCGCTTGGCCCAGTAATCCTTGGTGCATACAGAGCCACAACATTAAAGCCACCCACCTAATATTGTGGAGGTCCCCCTCGTGAGTCATGGACTCCACTGGACCTCCAAAGGTGTCCTGGGGTCTTCGGCACTAAGATATCAATGGCAGATCCTTCAAGTCCTGTGTGTGGTCAGATGGGACCTCCATGGATCGGACTTTCTTTTTCCAGCACATTCCAATGATTGAGGTCTGAGGAATTTAGACGCCAGATCAGCCCCTTGAACTCTTTGTCGTGTTCCTCAAACCTTTCCCGAATCATTTTTGCTAAGGGTTCAGGGTGCATTGGAAGAGGCCGCTGTCATTAGGGTATACTGTGGCCATGAAGGGATGTAACGTTCCTTAGGCAGATGGTACGTGTCAAAGTAACGCCCACGTGAATGCCAGGACCCAAGATTACCCAGCAGAACCTCGCACAGAGCCTCACACTGCCTCAGCTGGCATGCCTTCATCCTCTAGTGCATCCTGCTGCCATCTCTTCCCCAGGTAAATGACGCAAACACACACACATACACACACACGCACATACACACACACCTGGCTGTCCACCTGATTTAAAAGAAAATGAGGTTCCTCAGTACCAGACTGTCATCTTCCGTTATTCCATGGTCCAGTTCAGATGCTCACGTGCCCATTGTAGATGTTTTCAGCAGTGGATAGGGGTCAACATGGGCACCTTGACCAGTCTGTGGCTGTGCAGCCCCAAATGCTCTGTGTTCTGACACGTTTCTGTCATAAACACACACATATAATAAAATGCACTACTTCAAATGTTTGTGATGCACCATTTGTTAAAATGACAAATGCAGTGCGTTTTATTAGATAATTAATATCACAAACATTTGTACTATTTATACTAATATTTGTATTTATCACTTTATAGCACCTTGCTCTGTGACTACAGTAGAATATGTATCACTATATAGCGCCTTTCCCATATATATTAATTTATCTATTTATACTAATATAATATTTGTATTTATCACTTTATAGCACCTTGATCTGTGACTACAGTAGAATATGTATCACTATATAGCGCCTTTCCCATATATATTAATTTATTTATACTAATATAATATTTGTATTTATCACTTTATAGCACCTTGATCTGTGACTACAGTAGAGTATGTATCACTATATCGTGCCTTTCCCCATGCATCTTTTAATCTATTTGTCTCTAATATAATGCTTTTATCTGCAGTGGGCTGGTGCCCTGCCTGGGGTTTGTTCCTGCCTTGCACCCTGTGTTGGCTGGGATTGGCTCCAGCAGACCCCTGTGACCCTGTGTTAGGGTATAGCGGGTTGGATAATGGATGGATGGATGAATAATGGTTTTATTTATCACTTTTTAGCACCTTGCTCTATGACTACAGTACAGTATGTATCACTATATAGTGCCTTTCCCCATATATCTATTAATCTAGCTGTCTCTAATACAGTGTTTTTATTTATCACTTTACAGCACTCTTCTCTATCTATCTATAATAAAGGATATAGTGTGTCTCTCTCTTTCCCTATGTATCACTATATAGTGCCTTTCTTCAGGTATCTATTACTCCCTTCCATCCATTTTCCAACCCGCTGAATCTGAACACAGGGTCACGGGGGTCTGCTTGAGCCAATCCCAGCCAACACAGGGCACAAGACAGGAACCAATCCCCCGCAGATCTATTACTCCCTCAGACTCTTATTCTTTTGTTAAGACACTGGCAGTTTTGCAGTTTGTGTATAATTAATTGATCTTTCAATCAAGGGAGATGTTTATTAAAATGCTTACATTCATTTCGGAGGCAATATAAAAGCTAAACTACAAAACAGGGTGGGCTATTGAGACACATGGGTGGGCATCGGCCTACCCAGGCCCAATACTTGAGAACAGTGACCATCACCTTAAGATGCTTTACAGCTGCTTATCTGTTTCTGCAGTTTGAGTCCCGGCAGCGGGAGGCGTCTTAGGCCGGGTTTATACTTCACGTGACGCACACTCCAGCGGACGCTCCTGCTACACAAGCGTTTTACTGTTTATACCTGCGTGCATACTTTACGTAGATCTGGAAGAATCCACCAGGTGGCAGTGTGGGATATTATCATGGTGAGAACAGGTTCAGCTTCACTGTGTTGTGAATTGCCTGGAACACCCATTAAATTCTGATGACACCTTAACGCAATATCTTTGAAACGGATGTTTAAATCCATCAATCCAAGGATGTGTCCATTCCAGCAAGCACTGAGCACGAGGCAGAAACAATCCCTGGACGGGGCATCAGCTCATCGCAAGGTGAATACAAGCACTCACACACACACACACACACCGGCGTCATTTTAGTGTCACCAAATCTGCATGTCTTTGGAAGGAAACCGGAGCACAATGTGGAAACCCAGCAGGAAAACAGGGCAGGGAATACCTGTGATGAGACTCCCTGCGAGACAGCAGTGCTAACGCTCTGACCCCCATGTGTGTAATTATTAACAGTATTCATTATTTAAATTAAATTAATGATTTATCTGTAAAATGTAACACACATACTTTAATGCATTTCATCATGAAAGTGATATCAAGTATAAATCTAAGGATTCTCAATGTGCAGAGAGTTGGAATATCATACATTTAATGTGTTCTGTGTGCTGATCTATTGCTGCTTGCTGCTGCTGTCAGGTCAGCAGGAAGCCCCAGAAAAAAAAGACGGCACAGAAGACGGTAGGTGAGACTTTGAAAATGTATCGTGTCATTACGATCGGGAATATGCGACGCTTGAATATAAAAGCACCACGAATGCATCTGTATGTCAGCATTTTGCTTCACCACTATAAAACCATTCATCAAACTTCGAAACGCGCACACCGATCTCGTAGGAGCCACATAGATGTAGACAAGTAAGCCCGCGATTCGCTAGCAAATCGGAAATCCAAGAATGGCAATCGCTTTCTGTTCTGTCCGATATCTGGATAGATGACATATCATGGAGGGTGGGTGCGTCTGGGGAAATGTCATTTAACTACATAAGCATATCTGTACTAAAGCGGTCTCGTTTTGTGGAGACGTGATTCCGTTGCCTTTGCTGACACCGACTGCTGGCAGAGTGGAGCACAGCAAGTTTAGTGTACAGGTTGTGGTGTTCGTGTGCCAGCCACTGAGTCTGGGAAGCCTCTGGGTTTGAGTCTGTGACCGTTATGTGATCTATATTACTGGCACAGTGGATTAGAGCAAGTGTAGTGAACAGGTTGTGTTGTTTGGGCGCCACGTACTGACTCTGGGAAGCCGCTGCGTTTTGGGAAGCCGCTTCGTTTGACTGTGGGGCGTGCGCCACGGTGCATTACGTTGTGTTATTTGGGCGCCACCTACTGACTCTGGGAAGCTGCCGCATTTTGGGAAGTCGCTGTGTTTGACTGTGGACTCTGGGGTGGGCGCCAAACTGAATGACCGTTATGTGATCTACATTACTGGCACAGTGGATTAGAGCAAGTCTAGTTTACAGGTTGTGTTGTTTGGGTGCCACCTACTGACTCTGGGAATCTGCCGCGTTTTGGGAAGCCGCTGCGTTTGACTCTGGACTCTGGGGCGGGCGCCAAGGCCGCAGTGCGAATGCGCCTTACAGGTTGTGTTGTTCGGGCGCCACCTACTGACTCTGGGAAGCCGCTGCGTTTTGGAAAGCCGCTGCGTTTGACTCTGGACTGGGGCGGGCGCCAAGGCCGCAGTGCGCCATGCATATATTAACTGTGGTTTAGTAAGATAAAAATAGTAAACAGAGACTCTGACGTCACGTTCCAAGTTTTATCACGCTGCGATCCCCCCCCCCGACTTTTTGCGGGTACTGCAACTTGCACTTGCGTCGCGTTAATTTCTGAGGACCTGCTCCGAGGACACGTCAAATGAACGCATGGCAGCCATGATGTGTGTGCGTACGTGTTCTGAGTGTGAAGTATGAATGAGCCCTTAGGGTGCAGCACTGACCCGGTGAGGTTGTGTTATAGCGCCTTTCATAGTGAATGCCATTCTAAGGTGCTTTACAAGTGCAGGTAGAATTATTTTCATCTTTTTTATCTGCAATGTAAGCAGTAGGAGGTGAAACGCCTTTTTCCTGATAGGGGGTTTGAGGCGAGGATTGAACTGCCACCTCTGATCTGTACAGTTCAGTGCCTTAGCCAGTAGGGGGCAACGCTGCCATTCTCAATTCTTGACTGCAGTCTTTGACCTGAAAGACATGCTGTAAATTTAAACTACTCTAATAATAGTGATTTGTTTGATTTATGTAGCTCTGCTCTCGCTAATCAGAGCACTTTGCGTAAATAGAGGGGGGCCACTTCAGCCATACACCCACCTGCACGATGTGATGGCAGCCATTCTTGGGCCAGTGCACTCATTAGGTTGGTGAAGGGTTGGCCACTTAGAGAATGGGGATGATTAGGGGGCCAAAATGGATGAGGCCGTTGGTGGGCACTTTTTCCAGGACATCAGGATACCCCTGACTCTTTTTAAGAGATGCCCAGGGATCTTGAATGACCACAGAAAGAGAGAGTCGGTACATTGGCTTTACATCTCATCTGAAAGATGGCGCCAGTTGTTTTACAGCAGTGAAAGGCAACCTTTTTCGAGTTGCGGCGCACTAAGTCCAAAACTTTTCTTTCGCGGTGCACCTGAGGGACTGCCCATAAATAAAGTCGTGACGACACAATCTATGGACAATCGCCAATAAAAACAGTAGCGTTCGTATTTTCTCGTTTTTATATTTGCTCCGCCTTCTTCTGTCCGTACAGTGAGCGAGATCTTCTAACAACGAGACTTTTTAAGTCTCACGAGATGTGCTTTTGACACCGCTGGTGTTGATATTATGATGAATAGTGAACAGCGAAAATTTTAACTTGCATTCAAAATAAATGCATTCGTTTATTTAACAATCTGATTAACCGTTATCTGTTTTTCCAACATAAAATATATATTTTTTAAAACATTATCTTTTTAATCAACCAAAAGTTCAAAAACACTAGCAATTTTAAATATTTTACAAAAATTTTCGCGGCCCCCCCCAAGAAAATTCCGCGGTGCACCGGTTGCCCGACAGTGATTTACAGCACAGTATCATCGTCACTGGCACTGGGGCATTGGGATCCCCACACAGACCCCACAGGGTAAGCGCCCTCGCCAACACCTCAAACCTCGCTGTCTGGCCAGTTTAGATGCCCTGTGAGTTCACCTTCACTTAACGAGAAATTGTTAACCTAAACCGCTGGCACATTTATGTGTTTCCAGTTCTCTAATAATTCTCTAATAAGTGAGATGTGCTGTCTTTTTTTTTTCCCAGACATATGGAAGAAAAGTGGAAATGGGTTGCCTGGCAACCAGAGATATTAAACTTTAAATTTAGTGAGTGTGCGTGTGTGTGTTTTATTTATTTCATTTTCTTGTCACCCTTTTAATAGAAATGTTAGCTCACTGAGAGGTAATATCATGCAGCTGAAAGTCTGAGCGTCGCTGGGGATCACTTTGTGAGCGCCGCATGAAGCAAACATGCATCTCCATTTGTCAAAAGTCGCGTTCACTCGATACTTACCGCCGAATGAGCCGAGATGATCCCGCGGCTGTTCTCCCTTCTATTGATCTTCTTCATTTTTTTTTTCTTCTGGCCGGTTCTGACAGGATGGCTAAAACTCCACTCTGTCATGCGAGCTTACTAATCGGAGGAGATTTGTAAAGGAATAAGCGGTGACCACTCAGCCCATCATGTTACAGCTGACGCTTCTAATCCAAAACATCACATTCGGATTCTTATCTTCACAGTTCAGTTCCACTCTCGGGGTCATCATGTAAAGCCAATGCCACAATACGCGACTTCTAGTCTGTTATATGCTCAAGGGACCCAAACACTTCCAAAAATTTCCCACTTGAGGGAGAAATCCTGTCAAAAACCCCAGCTAATAACACAGAGGGCACATAGAACCTTCATAAATAAAAAGTTTAAAGAAGAAAAAAAAGTAAGGTCTGAGGATCACAAAGGCAGAGAAGACAAAAAATGAATTGCCTGAAAACGTGAAGACAATCCAAGGTGAACCAAATCCCAAAATGAAACTGAAGTAAAAAAAAAAAGAAAAACAGAGCATAGATTCAAAATATCCACTAAATCACAAAACATAGACAACCACAGTAATGTGTGGTTTTGAAATTTTTATGTCAGCAACAGAAAACAGAATGCATTAAACCCAGGATAAGTGTCTGTGTGTGTCTGTCTGGTTGCTATGATGGTGCGTCATAAGCAATTGTAGTTATAAAATGCATTGCATTTGTCATTCCAACAGATGGAGCGTCAAATATCTGTAGTAATAAAATCCATCCATCTGTCCATTATCCAACCCGCTATATCCTAACTACAGGGTCATGGGGGTCTGCTGGAGCCAATCCCAGCCAACACTGAGTGCAGTAGTAATAAAATGCATTGCATTTGTCATTCCAATAGATGGAGCATCAAATATTTGTAGTAATAAAATGCATTTGTCATTCCAACAGATGGCACTTCACAAATAGTTGAAGTAATAAAATGCATTGCATTTCTCATTCTAATAGATGGAGCATCAAATATTTATAGTAATAAAATGCATTTGTCATTCCAACAGGTGGCGCATCACAAACATTTGTAGTAATGCATTGCATTTTTTTACTGCAAATGTTTATGATGTGCCATTTGTGTCTCAATCAGGGGGCTGCCATTGACCTTGCTGTCAGCGTGCAAATGGGACTGTGCATCTTACAGATTGTGCCTAAGGAAAAGAGACATGTCACCCTAATTAGGGACACCTTGTATTTTGTCACTTTACCTTTTAACCTCCTTGGTTTTTAACCCCAAGCATCTCTTGGGCTTGGGATTCTATTTAGTTATGATAAACCTCTGAGGCTAACAATTTTCATGTAAATAGGGTTAACCCCAAGCATCTCACGGACTAACAATTCTGTGTAAATAGGGTTAATAACAAGCATCTCTGAGGCTAACAATTCCATGTAAATACGGTTAACACCAACCATCTTTCAGGTGAACAATTCCATATAAATGCGGTTAACCCCAAGCATCTCTTGGGTTCAGAATTTTATGTAAATACAGTTAATCCCAAGCATCTCTTGAGCTTGGAATTCTATGTAAATACGGTTAACTCCAACCATCTTTCAGGTTAACAATTCTGCATAACTGCGGTTAACCCCAAGTATCTCTCCGGTTCAGAATTTTACGTAAATATGGTTCACCCTGAGCGTCTTTCGGGTTAAGCCATTATGATCCAGGGCACAGTGTTAAGACTGGACAACACTCTGATGAGTATTCTGCTGCCATCTGGTGGATGAAATAACGTCATACCTCACAAGTTACTCCCTGGTAAGTCATCAGTATTTATGAGTGGGGTGCATAGGGGGAGTTTTGGGGAGGCAATGGGTGTGGGGACTGTCCGCCTGGCAGGCCCTTTGCCCATCATAATCCCCATCCTGTTCCTGCCGCCAGGGGGGCGGGTCTGGGGAGGGTGGGGCATTGCGTGTCAGCCCCTCTCTACACACTTTGACCTTGACTAATAAAATATTGTTGGTTCCCAGCTTGCAAAGGAAAATTAAAAAAAAAAAAATACATAGGCACAAGCCTTTTTGTGATGTAACCCTTGTCATACTAAAGTGCACTACGATACAACGTCTATTTTCATATACAGTGCATCCAGAAAGTATTCACAGCGCATCACTTTTTCCACATTTTGTTATGTTACAGCCTTATTCCAAAATGGATTAAATTTATTTTTTTCCTCAGAATTCTACACACAACACCCCATAATAACAACATGAAAAAAGTTTACTTGAGGTTTTTGCTAATTTATTAAAAATAAGAAAAACTGAGAAATCCCATGTACTTGACTTTAAAATTTGGCCCGTCGTTTAAGACGTCTGCTTTGTGCACAGCAAAAGTCGTTTTTTCCAGCAATGTCCATAGACCTCCGAGTCTTTCACTTTTTATTGACTGTGTGACAATCCCAGTGGGTCACAAGTTTGTTAAAATTTGGTCGCATTGCCTTTAAATTGTTTAATTTGAGCCAAACGTTTTGGGTCACCTTCCACGAGCTTCTAACGATAAGAATTTTGGCCCACTGCTCCAGACAGAACTGGTGTAACTGGGACGAGTTCATAGGCCTCGTCGCTCACGCACGCTTTTTCAGTTCAATCGTATTGAGGTCCGGGCTTTGTGACGGCCCCTCCAACACCTCGACCTTGTTGTCCTTGAGCCACGTTGTCACAACTTTGGAGGTCGGCTTGGGGCCTTGTCCATTTGGGAGATCCATTTGCGACTGAACTTCCTTGCTGAGCTCTTGAGATGTTACTGCAGTGTCTCTCCATCATCATCCTTCCTCGTGATGCCATCTGTTTTGTGAAGCCCACCAGTTCCTCCTGCAGACCCCATAACATGATTGACCCCTATCCTCTCTCCACCCCCACCCCCTCCACTTGTTCTTTGGCTTACAAGCATCTCCCTTTTTCCTCCAAACCAAATGATGGTCAATATGGCCAAACAGTTCGATCTTGGATTCATCAGACCAGAGGACATTTCTCCAGAAAGTCAGATCTTTGCCCCCATGTGCTATCGCAAACTACAGTCTGGCTTTTTTATGCCGGCTTTGCAGCAGTGGCTTCTTCCTTGCTGAGCGGCCTTTCGATTTCGATGTTGGACTCGCTTTACTGTGGATATCGAGACTCATCTCTTCACGGAGTCCTTTGCTGTTGTTCTGCGATTGATTTGCACCTTTCGTGCCAAACTCTGTTCTTCTCTAAGAAACACAGTGCGTCTCCTTCCTGAGAGGTATGACAGTTGGGTGGTCCCATGGTGTCTCTATTTGTGTATTGTTCAGATGAATGTGGACCCTTCAGGTGTTTGGGAATTGTTCCCAAGGATGAAGCAGATTTGTGGAAGTCCACCATTTTTTTTTATGAGGTCTTGGCTGATTTCTTTTGATTTTCCTGTTATGTCAAGTAAAGAGGCCGTGAGTTTGATGGTCGGCCATAACTTCCATCCACATCCATCCATCCATCCATCTATTATCCAAACTGCTATATAATAACTATAGGGTCACGGGGGTCTGCTGGAGGCAATCCCAGCCAACACAGGGCGCAAGGCAGGAAACAAACCCTGGGCATGACGCCAGCCCACCGCTGGGCACACACACACGCACACCAGGGACAATTTAGGATCACCAATGCACCTAACCTGCATGTCTTTGGACTGTGGGACTAAACCCACGCAGACACGGGGAGAACATGCAAACTTCCATCCATCCACATGTTGACTCCATCCATCCATTCATCCATTTTCCAACCTGCTGAATCCGAACACAGGGTCACGGGGGGTCTGCTGGAGCCAATCCCAGCCAACACAGGGCACAAGGCAGGAACCAATCCCGGGCAGGGTGCCAACCCACCGCAGGACACACACAAACACACCCACACACCAAGCACACACTAGGGCCACTTTAGAATCGCCAATCCACCTAACCTGCATGTCTTTGGACTGTGGGAGGAAACCGGAGCACCCGGAGGAAACCCACGCAGACACGGGGAGAACATGCAAACTCCAAACAGGGAGGACCTGAGAAGCGAACCCGGGTCCCCAGGTCTCCCAACTGCGAGGCAGCAGCGCTACCCACTATGCCACCGTGCCGCCCGTTGACTCCAACTAATAATAATAATAATTCTTTGCATTTATATAGCGTTTTTCTCACTACTCAATGCGCTCAGCAATTGCAGGTTAAGGGGGTTGCTCAAGGGCCCAACAGAGCAGAGTCCATTTTTTGGCATTTAAGGGGTTCGAACCAGCAACCTTCTGATTGCCAGTGCAGATCCTTATCCTCAGAGCCACCACTCCACCTCAATATAATTAGGCTCATTGGCTATCAGAAGCTCATTGTCTAAAGGCTTGATGTCATTTTCTAGAATTTTTCCAAGCCGTTTAAAGGCCCAGTTAGCAAAGTGTATGGAAACTTGTGACCCTCTGGAATTGTAATATTCAGTAAAAATTCAAATACTCGGAGGTCTGTGAAAATTGTTGGAAATAAATTACTTTTGCCCTGCACAGAGCAGACGTCTTAAACAATAGGCCAAAATGATAATTTGTTAGTATAAAATCTGTAGAGGGGTTATAAAGTGAATTTTAATGAAGTGGATGGAAACTTCGGACTTCAACTGTAGCTGTCGTTTTTATTTTTTGATGAGGATTTCGCCCTCTAGTGGGCATTTTCGGAAGTTCTTTTAGGACTTCCAAGTCATAACGCGAGCGATGTAAAAATTAGGAATCAGAATCGGACAGCACTCTAATTATTTAAAGAAAATCGTATGATGTGATATCATCTACTGTTGAATTCTGCTTTGTCCTTGTAATATTTCTATTGCACTATTATGTTGTATTGAGGATGACTTGTGTTCTGTGTATTGTATTGTATTGTATTGTATTGTATTCAGGGCTGGATTTTCCTATAGGCTAACTAGGCTTCAGCCTAGGGCCTCAAGATCAAGAGGGGCCTACATTCAAATTGTTAGCAAAATTAAAATTACACTATTCTAAAAACAGTGAACACTAAAACACTGAACCGAAAATAAGGAGAAATTCTACGCATATGACTAATAAACAAACGTATTGGTTAAGACCAGCGCGTATTACGTATTTTATTATCTCTCATGTAATTTACAAACTTAAAAATGGAAGGTGAAAGGGCCTCATAAGTGGAATAGCCTAGGGCCTCTTTTCATATAAATCCGGCCCTGATTGTATTGACCCCTTTTTTTGGACACCCGCTGCACGCCCAACCTAATTGGAATGGGGTCTCTCTTCAAATTGCACTGGAAAAAAAAATGTGATGATTCACACTTAATATTTTTAATCTGAACCAATATAATTCTTTTTAGCTTATTGATCCCACAATTTTTAAGTTGAGGTAAATCATTTAGATTGATTGGGTGCAATTCACTTGTTTTATACTGAAGTAAATCTATTTTTTAAGTTGTTCTTCTTTTTTGGCAGTTGGAAAGCCATCACACTGGAAAGTTCGACCGAAAGAATATACAAACGGCCCCTCAAACACAGCACATGAACAACCTAAAATATTAATTTAACTGAAATAGGATTTTTTACGTTTATTCCGTCCACCATAACTTAATTTGGTACAAACATTTTTTTTACTTTGATTGAGATCTGAAACCAAATATTTCAAGCTGCAACACTAAATGACTAATCTTAAATTGCTTCAAAGAGAAAATTTACGTTGAATGAACAACATCAATGTTATACTTTTTTCAGTGATGCCTTTCCCGAGGTTTCTTCCATTTTTTTCCCCCTACAAGGGAGTTATGTGTCTTGTCTTCTTAGAGAGTCAGGCTTAGGGGGGCTGTCAAAAGGCAGGATCTGTTAAAGCCCATTGCGGCACTTCTTGTGTGATTTTGGGCTATACTGTACAAAAATAAATTGTTTTGTGTTGTAAAAGCGCGGCGGCAGCGATTCGAAAGGAGGTCCGCGGTCGGGGTCGATTCAGGTCTGGGTTTTAAACGCGATGTACCCGCCCGCCATTCAGATTAAAGTGAGGTTAGGAATAATTCAAGTGGTCGCTTCACCTCGCCCTTCCGGCCCACGTCTCGTTCTCCGTCTCTTGTCGGCATTGGCGGGTTCACGTCCTTCAATCCATTTAATTGTTACAATTGACTAAAAGCTTCAGAATCCCCTCTTCAGACTAATTACATTTGTGATTAGCGAAATAAGCTTCATTGTGCATTAAAACTCTTTAGTATAGTCTGTCACTTCCTAATCCGGCAAAGCTCATTTCCATGAAAGCCACAGAAATGTGAAACCGCAACTCTGTAACAGAACACGGGAAGAGCGTCGATGAATTAAACTGGTCGGAATATTTAACGTTTACAGCAATCTGTCAGTTAATATTACATTAAAACAGCGACATTCGTATGCATCGGTCGAATTTCAGGTTACAGTACGGCGCAAGGGCAGCGACTCTCTGGGTAGAATTACCAAATCGCAGACTCTGCAGGACTACACGGGTTTAAAAATGAAAAAACAGCAAAAAATAAAAATTATTAAAGACACAAAGTGAATTCACAAAGTATGCAGACCCCTTCCATGTGGGCTTCCGTGGGTCTTTTATTGAGAAGAGCCTTCCATCTGTCCACTGTGTCGCAACGCCAGAATCAATGGAGTGTTGCGGCGGTGCTTGTCCTTCTTAACCTTTTTTGAGTCACGGACCCCTTTAAGAATCTAATGAAAGCTATGGACCCCCCTTCCCCAGAAATATTCACATAAAACCTGTTTGCCTGTAATGAATAATGTAATGTACTTTATTGATCGAGATTTGATTTTCTCATACATATAAGACATTCACAAAGTATTATAAAAAAAAAAAAAAAAAAAAAAAAAAAACTCCATGGTGGATTAATAAAAATTTTAAAAAGAAGTTGCAAAGGAAAAAAAACAACATATAAGACTAATGACTACAAAGTGAATTGTAGAGCGTATGAGAACATGAGGGCATCCATTAAGAAGGATATCAGGGAGGCTGAAAGACACTTGGAGAGGAATAGAGCAGATAACAGGCTGGAATTCTATGAGGAGGCGACAAAAGGATCTGATCAAAGTGGAGCAGATGAGATTATTGATGTGGACTTTCAGAGAGCATTTGATAAGGTGCCACACGAGAGGGTGGGCATCAAACTAAAAGAAGTGGGAGTTCAGGGTGATGTTTTTAGATGTGTGTGTCTGTCTGGTTGCTATGATGGTGCGTCATAAGCAATTGTAGTTATAAAATGCATTGCATTTGTCATTCCAACAGATGGAGCATCAAATATTTGTAGTTATAAAATGCATTTGTCATTCCAACAGATGGAGCATCAAATATTTGTAGTAATAATGGGTGCAGAATAGATGGGTGCAGAATTGGCTCAGACACAGGAAGCAGAAGGTGATGGTGCGAGGAACCTCATCAGAACTGGCCAATGTTAAGAGTGGTGACCAGCAGGGGGCAGTGCACGGGCTGCTGCTATTTTTCCATCCATCCATTATCTAACCCGCTGAATCTGAATACAGGGTCACGGGGGTCTGCCGGAGCCAATCCCAGCCAACACAGGGCACAAGGCAGGGAACCAATCCCGGACAGGGTGCCAACCCACCGCAGGACACACACAAACACACCCACACACCAAGCACACACTAGGGCCAATTTAGAATCACCAATCCACCTAACCTGCATGTCTTTGGACTGTGGGAGGAAATCGGAGCGCCCGGAGGAAACCCACGCAGACACGGGGAGAACATGCAAACTCCACGCAGGGAGGACCTAGGAAGCGAACCCGGGTCTCCTAACTGCGAGGCAGCAGCGCTACCCACTGCGCCACCGTGCCGCCCGCTGCTATTTTTAATATCTATAAATGATTTAGATACAAATATAAGGAACAAGCTGGTTAAGTTTTCAGATGATACCAAGATAGGTGGATTAGCACTTAATTTGGAATCCATTATATCATCACAGAAGGACTTTGGATAGCAGACAAGCTTGGGCAGATTTGTGGATGATGAAATTTAATGTCAGGAAATGTAAAGAATTACACATAGGAAGTAAAAATGTGAGGTTTGAATACACAATGGGTGGTCGGAAAATCAAGTGTCCACCTTATGAGAAGGATTTAGGAGTCGTAGTGAACTCTAAGCTATCGACTTCCCGACAGTGTTCAGAAGCCATTAAGAAGGCTAACAGAATGTCAGGTCATATAGCGCCTTGATGTGTGCAGTACAAGTCACAGAAGATTCTGCTCAAGCTTTATAACACACTGGTGAGGCCTCATCTGGAGTACTGGGTGCAGGTTTGGTCTCCAGGCTATAAAAAGGACATAGCAGCACAAGAGAAGGTCCAGAGAAGAGCGACTGGGCTGATTCCAGGGCTACAGGGGATGAAGTTATGAGGAAAGATGAAAAGAGCTGAGCCTTAAGGAGATGAAGAGGAGACCTGACTGAAGTGTTTAAAATTATGAAGGGAATTAGTCCAGTGGATCGAGATGGTGACTTTGAAATGATTTAATCAAGAACACGGGGACACAGTTGGAAACTTGTGAAGGGGAAATTTCACCCAAACATTAGGAAGTTTTTTTTTTACGCAAAGAACGATAGACACTTGGAATAAGCGACCAAGTTGTGTGGTAGACAGTAAGACTTTAGGGACTTTCAAAACTCGACTTGATGTTTTTTTTAGAAGAAATAAGTGGAGAGGACTGGCGAGCTTCTTGGGCTGAATGGCCTCTTCTCATCTCGAGTGTTGTAATGTAAACTTTAAACAATCTTAAAAAAAACACAAAGTAATGGCCACTCATTAGAATTAGGTAATACAGTCCTCTAATGGAAATGAAAACAGCTCTACTACTACTTTGTTTTCTACTACCATTACTACTACATCTACTCTAAATCAACAGTACCGGCTGTATCTACTCTCTACATATAAATTCCTAAGCCTAAAAGTGCAACCATTTTGTGCAACACTTTAAATCAGGCTTATTTTAAAACCCACATATATATATTCTTTTTCAAACTTTAATATGATGTTAGATTTTCAGATTCTTATTCCGTTTTAAAATTATAAACTGAAAAACATCAAGAACTTGCATCCCACAAGATGAGACTTTGTGCCAAGAGATTTCAGCACGCCTGAAATAAAAGACAAAGAGTAGGACGGCTGCTGTACTGGCTTTTAAATGTTCAAAACGCCATGCGAGATTCAGATCACACAGCACGGCAGCAGCAGCAGCAAGCCAGCAACTGACTGAGCAAAGAGGAGGTAAAAAAAACCCAAACTATTTGTTTCCCATTGTGTCACCATTTAAGAGGGGGTTTCAGAGGAGCAACTGCGTCTCCTTGGGGTGCGTTCAGCCCCCCTCTTCACAACGCGAGCAGCAGATTGGCCGTAACTGGGGGTTGAGCTCCAAACATGCCGGAAGCGAATATAAATGTTAAGTTATGTCTGACCCTCATGGTCCCCCTGAAACCCATCCATGGACCCCCCTCCATGAACCTCAGGTTAAGAACCCCTGTTCTAGAAGTTTCTCCTGTCTCCACACAAGTTCTCCGGAGCTCGGCTCAAGTGACCATCGGGGTCCTTGGTCACCTCTCTTACTAAATTCCTTCTATCCAGACTGCTCAGTTTGGCTAGTTGGCCAGCTGTAGGGAGAGTCGTGGTTGTTCCATTTAAACGTCCCCCACTTGGATCCTCTTAAGTTCTGTCAGTTTGGATGGAGACCCCATTGACGGGCAGGTACTTTTTGGTCTCTCCGGAGATGTTCAGCTGGGTTTAAGTCCGGTCAACTCAAGAACATTCAGGAAGACCTTATCTGGAGTCATGGGTGCAGTTCTGGTCACCATGGTAACAAGAAAGACATAGCAGCACCTGAAGCTGTGCAGAGCAGACTAGACAAGTGCATCATGGGACTTAAGGTCATATTCTGCTGTGACAGACTCAGAGAATTAAACCTGTTTAGTGTTGAGCACAAGGGACTAGGTGAGGACCGCAGCCTGGTCTTTAAAGTCCTTTATTTCATGAAAGATCTCTCTGTCACTTTCTTCCATTTAGTTTTCCCTCCACCCTGTCTCATCTCTCAGTCTCTGGTGCTGTCACCACCTTGTTAAACTGTTGGGATGGCATTATGCAGGTGATGAGCAGTCCCTGGTGTCCTCCAGATGTGACACTTAAAACTGAGGACAAACAGTCCCATCTTGGTTTCATCATCGTCTGAAAGTCCTTTAGGTGCCTTTTGTTAAACACCAAGTGGACTTTCATGGGTCGGCTGGCCACTCTGTCATAAGGTCCAGATTAGTGGAGTGCTGCGGTGTAGAGAGTAGAGGTTGTCCTTCTAGAAGTTTCTCCCGTCTCCACACAAGTTCAGCTCAAGTGACCAACAGGTTCCTTTGTCACCTCCCTTACCAAAGACCTTCTATCCAGAATGCTCAGTTTGGCTAGCTGACCAGCTTTAACTTTTGCAAATTTAAAACAGATCCACTGCCATTACTACTATTGTAGCCACTGAACTAGAAGGCGAGATCAAGCACGGGTAAAACATGTGCCGAAAGAAATCTCTCAGTCCAAAAGTTCATTTTAAAAATATTTAGTGAAAGTTAAAAGTAAATAATCCACACAAGAATAAAGAAAAAGGTAGTTACACATGTAGAATAAAAGGCTAAAAAAATGGAAAAATGTATCTTCTCTAAACTTAGCTTTTCTTGAGAAACTTTTGTTATTTCTGTACTTAAAAGTTCTTTACTTCTTAAATACTTAAAGATTCTTAGCTTCTTCTTCTGTACACTATAAGTGTACGGTTCTGCACTTGTGCTGTTTTATGAGTTACTTTACACACTCAAAAGGCCCGTAGGCATGTAGGCACGGGCACAGGCATGGTTTAAAACCATATGCCTTCTACACCTTACACATGGCAAGGCTGGTCACTAACTGAAGAATAAGGTTTAGTCAGAGCAGATAGAAATAGCTAGAATATACTAATTTTACTCGACTTATGGGGGTTATAGGAACCTCCCATAGATTATGCTTGTCATCTAGTAAAATACTTACTGTATGAATCTTATATAACTAGGAAAATGGCTCTTACAACTATGACTACTACATCTACTATAAATCAACAGTTAAGGGCTGTAAAGTGAAAATAAATGTTACGTTTTGTCTGACCCTCACAGACCCCCCCTGAAACCCATCCATGAACCCCGTTCACAGACCTCATGTTAAGAACCCCTATTCTAGAAGTTTCTCCTGTAACCACACAAGTTCTCCAGAGCTCAGAAACCCATCCATGGACCCCCTCTAGAGGTCCATGGACCTCAAGTTAAGAGCCCCTGTTCTAGAAGTTTCTCCCGTCTCCACACAAGTTCTCTGGAGCTCAGCTGGCATGACCATCAGGGTCCTTGGTCACCTCTCTTACCAAAGTCCTTCTCCCCAGACTGCTCAGTTTGGCTAGTTGGCCAGCTCTAGGGAGAGTCATGGTCGTTCAATTTAAGCATTAGGGGGGCTATTGTGCTCGCAGGGACTCTTCAATGCTGCTGAATTGTTATGTTGCCTTCGACCAGATCTGTGACACTAAGCTCTGCAGGCAATGCCTTTTGGTAGGACCTTCTATATGTGCCTTTCCTAATCAGTCCAGTCAACTGAATCAACCACAGGTGGACCCCAACCATCTCCATGATGATCAATGAAGCGGCATGCTGCTGAGCCAAGTAACGGGTCTGAATGGACATTTACATTCATTTCCTCAGCAGACA
Source organism: Erpetoichthys calabaricus (assembly GCF_900747795.2). Lineage (NCBI taxonomy): Eukaryota > Metazoa > Chordata > Cladistia > Polypteriformes > Polypteridae > Erpetoichthys > Erpetoichthys calabaricus. The sequence goes on along the minus strand of NC_041395.2, from coordinate 343,171,324 downwards.
CTTTTATCCAAAGCGACTAACAAAAAAGTTCAACGTCATTAAGTAAACCTCAGTCTTGGGGACTGGGACACACGGCGATCACTGGGTTCAGAGTCGGTCAATCCATTAGGTGACACAGGTGGCCACCTAGGGTGCCGTCACTTGCGGGGTGTGAAAGTTAAAGGGTGCTCAAAAGGTCAAAACATCCCCACAGTATGATGCTGCCACTACCATGCTTCACTGTAGGGATGGTATTGGCCTGGTGATGAGCGGTGCCTGGTTTCCTCCAAACGTGATGCCTGGCATTCACGCCAAAGAGTTCAATCTTTGTCTCATCAGACCAGAGAATTTTCTTTCTCATGGTCTGAGAGTCCTTCAGGTGCCTTTTGGCAAACTCCAGGCGGGCTGCCATGTGCCTTTTACTAAGGAGTGGCTTCCGTCTGGCCACTCTACCATACAGGCCTGATTGGTGGATTGCTGCAGAGATGGTTGTCCTTCTGAAAGGTTCTCCTCTCTCCACAGAGGACCTCTGGAGCTCTGACAGAGTGACCATCGGGTTCTTGGTCACCTCCCTGACTGAAGGCCCTTCTCCCCCGATCGCTCAGTTTAGATGGCCGGCCAGCTCTAGGAAGAGTCCTGGGGCCTCATGTATAACGCCGTGCGTAGAACTCACACTATAACATGGCGTAAGCACAAAAGCGGGATTGTGCGTACGCACAGAAAAATCCAGATGCAGGAATCTGTGCACACGCATACTTTCACGTTCTTCCACTACATAAATCCCGATCAGCGTGAAAAGTAACGCACGTGCACGCACCTTCTGTCCCGCCCCAACTCCTCCCAGAATTATGCCTCTTTGAATATGCAAATCAATATAAATAGCCTTCTGTGAAAAGACAATGGGAAAAGCACAGGGGAAAATATAAGAATTTCAGCGAATACCAAGTGGAGGCAAACGAAAAACGTACTATTTGTTGGTTTAAACAGTGGTATAAGCAACAAAAGAAAGTTGATCGAGTGACATAGCGTGTCGGAGAAACTCGAAAGATCAAATTCACAAAGTCGCACGGTGCCCGAAATAAAAAAGAAGTTGTCAGATATCAAAGTCGCTGTGAAAAGGCAAGTCGTAGCCCACCGTCTGAGTGTCATATGAAAGCTTATTAGGGTACAAACAAAAAACATAGGCACACAGTGGGAAAAAAGCACGAAATGTCAACTTTAATCTCGAAATTTCCACTTTAATCACGTAGTTTATTTTGCCATTAAAGTAGAACATCATAAACTTCATCTTAAGATCGTTTATTTTACTAGTTTCTCAAGTAGCACGTTAAATGCTTTGTTCTGTGTTTGATCTTCCATGTGCTCTGTGTGTGAATCACTACGTGCTTCCGTTCTTTCTCTTTCTCCGACAGGACACAGAATGCATTACATTCGAGATACAGCTCTCTGAATAATTAAAATACTGAGATGTATACGTGATATCTTTTTCATGATGATAGGAATGAAAGCATGTTATTAAACATGGGAACACGGTGGCGCAGTGATTGTTCATATCTCACGCAAGAGGCTTGCTGCGCCATGTGCGACTTTCGATTAAATAATTTATTACAAAAGTACTGTCTCTTTCAAACGTACTAACCTCCAATTCCTGTCCATACTTTTCTTTCTCCAATCGCCACACAATCAGCTCTGTAATAGACGTTAAGCCATTTGTAAGCTTAGAACGCCGATTCTTCAAAACTTTTAAGGAACATTGAAATATCTTCGTAGTACGTGTTTAATTATTCTATTCGTCTATCCTCCCAGTGTCGCGTCAGCACCAGCAAGAATACAGCGCAAGGCAGGAGCTATCCTTGAACTAGCTATACGCTGCGGCACCGTGTCCTCACATGTTTAATTATTAGCAATACAGATTATTTAAATGAAGTTAAAGTTTTATCTGTATACTATAAGCAACATATTTTGCTGCATTTCATCTTAAAAATGATATTGTCATCATACGCGCTTTATAAAGTAGCGCAGGTTGTGCAATATTATAACTGTAGTGTAAGTTTACAGTGAGGTGACTGTACTTATAAGTACAAACAGTTCTACAAGGAGCACTTGATGGACTGATTGAGTGCGTTTATAGTTCTTGGGATGAAACTGTTTCTGAAACGTGAGGTCCGTACAGGAAAGGCTTTGACGCTTTTTGCCGTGGTTGAGGTAGTGTGTACTTGAAACTGTATACCGATAATTCTCTTTCCGATCAGCTGCTGCTGTGATTCACACTCAGATACAGTGATATAACTACTCCGAGTCAGGGCCAGATTTATATGAAAAGAGGCCCTAGGCTATTCCACTTATGAGGCCCTTTCACCTTCCATTTTTAAGTTTGTAAATTACATGAGAGATAATAAAATTTTGCTAACAATTTGAATGTAGGCCCCTCTTGATCTTGAGGCCCTAGGCTGAAGCCTAGTTAGCCTATAGGAAAATCCGGCCCTGCTCCACGTGGTGCAGTGAGAGTAATATGGAAAAAGATGATCCGCAGTGGCAACCCTTAACGGGAGCAGCAAAAAGAAGAACAAGATGCAGTGAGCGTAACAACGCTAAAGCAGTTATGGTATTTGGAATACTATGGCTATTCCCTGGCCCATTATATTGCTGCAGGTTAATTCCGATCAGATGCATTACACTAATAAACAATATGCAGTTAATTTCAGTGTATTTATAAAGCCGCATCAGGAATGTGGAGCTAAGAAAGAAAGGATGAGCACACAGGAACAGTAGTTTGACCATTCTGTGGACCATTATATTGTTACAGGTTAATTACAATCAGATGCATTAAATTTATGAACGATATGCGATTAATTTCAGTGTATTTGATAAAGCCGCCGCCGAGGATGTGGATCTAAGAAACGGTAACCACACAGGAACAGTAGCACTGCTTTGACGCTGGGTGCCGCCAGTCTGCAAAACCGAGCGGAGAAATTGCGTACGCCAAGGTATGAGTTACCATGGAAATGTGCGTGGCTTTACGTCAAGTTTAGGTTTTATACATCGCAATTTGAGCGTGGAAACATTCGTACGCAACATTTCTGTGTGTACGCACCGTTTATACATGAGGCCCCTGGTGGTTTTGAACTTCTTCCACTTACGGATGATGGAGGCCACTGTGCTCATTAGGACCTTCAAAGCAGCAGAAATTTTTCTGTAACCTTCCCCAGATTTGTGCCTCGAGACAATCCTGTCTCTGAGGTCTACAGACAATTCCTTTGACTTCATGCTTGGTTTGTGCTCTGACATGAACTGTCAACTGTGGGACCTTCTATAGACAGGTGTGTGCCTTTCCAAATCATGTCCAGTCAACTGAATTTACCACAGGTGGACTCCAATGAAGCTGCAGAAACATCTCAAGGATGATCAGGGGAAACAGGATGCACCTGAGCTCAATTTGGAGCTTCATGGCAAAGGCTGTGAATACTTATGTACATGTGGTTTCTATGTTTTTTTATTTTTAATAAATTTGCAAAAACCTCAAGTAAACTTTTTTCACGTTGTCATTATGGGGTGTTGTGTGTAGAATTCTGAGGAAAAAAATGAATTTAATCCATTTGGAATAAGGCTGTAACATAACAAAATGTGGAAAAAGTGATGTGCTGTGAATACTTGCACTGTAGCAGCTGAATGATTCATCATTAGAATATTAGAGAGATTCACTGATCTCAACTTTGCTGATGATGCTGTGATCTTCACAGAGTCCGTGGCGGCTCTGATGGGAGCTCTCGAGAGACTGAGGGAGGAGTTTGAGTGTTTGGGCTTGCGAGGGTCCCGATAAAAACCAAAGAGCCAGGCCTTTAATGACCTCTTGAGCACAACAGTGTGTCTGTCTGTGGAGAGAGTGTCGACCTTGTCATTGAGAGGTTTACTGACCTCGGCAGTGACTTCCATGTGACTCTTCCTATGAAGTGAGTAGACGGATTAGGGGGTCATGAGGTCACCACAAAGGGGTGTGTGGCGCTTCTGATATCTCTAAAAAAGGACGACGGTCCAAGTCTTTATAGTGCTGGTGCTTCCTGTTTGTGAGACATGGACGCTATCCAGTGACCTGAGGTGAAGACTGAACTCCTTTGGTGTCTCTTCAGAGAATCCTTGGGGGGCTGCTGGTTTGACTTTGTGTTGCTCACTGAGTCCTGAATGAGGTACATGACCTGCATAGTGAAGGAGCGTTAGTTACAGCACTACAGTCATGTGGCACGATTACCCAAGGGTGATCCTCATTGTTGAGGACCAGAGTGACAGGACCAGGCCAAGAGGACGCCTGGCTATGGCAGAGAGGGGGTCATTTCTGGAGGGTGAGACTGGAGCACATGTCTGCTTTGAAGAGCTTGCAAACTCAGATCCTGGGCTGTTTCGTCATGCGGTGGGTGTGGCATGTTCCCCCAAAATGACCTGACCTGACTCTGAGGTACTGAGTGTTGTATGAAGTGTTTTCTAGAGCTCAGCTCGAGTGACCATCAGGTTCTTGACCACCACACTTACTAAGGCCCCTTCTCCTCTGATTCCTGCAGTTTGGCCAGATGTCCAGCTCTGATAGTTTCAAACTTCTTCCAGTAAAGAGTTATTCGGGGGGGGGGAGGAACCTTCAATGTTTTTGTGGAACTCCTCAGACCAGCGACTCGACACAATCCTGTACTCTTAGCTCTGCCTGAAATTGCTTGGCTTTGTTTTGGTTCCCCTGTGGGACCTTCTGCAGACAGACATGTGTGCGCCTTTCCTAATCGGTTCCCATCACATGAAGTGACCACAGGTGGACCCCAAACATCGCAGCCATGACCAATAGAATGGCACACACCTGAGCCAAAGAAAAGGGTCTGAACACTTGAAGTGCCAATGGGACACTTCAGTTTTTTTGACTATTTAGGTCTAAATCCTGTTCTCGCTTTGTCATTTTCTGCTATTAACTTTAAGAGTGAAAAATAAAATGAAACGATTTTAGCTCAAGGCTGCAACGTAACAAAATGTAAAGAAAAGTGGAGGGGCTGAAGGCCCTGGGCACCCACGGCTCTGTCTTCTCAATGAGTCCCCAGTTTTTTTAAGCCCCCTCACCCAAATCCAACATGTCAGCCGTCACGTGATGGTCAGCGGTGGGTGGTATAAGTCAGGCAGACCACCGCTGTGTTTTGTTTTGTTTTCTTCAGTTTCTGTTCAATTGAGCGTTGGAGTGGGGTGACCTTGGTGGCTTTGGATGCGGTGTGATAATTGTCGCTAGACATGTTATTTCTCAGACTTCCCATATACGACTGTGTGTGTGTGGGGTGGGGGGGCTTTAACGAGAATGGTGTCAGTGAGAGTGGTGAAAACAAAGAGAGCGGCGAGAAAGGACGGGACACAAACCTGGCAAATCTGAATGTGGCACTTGGTGGGATTTGTGTCAACAACAGCAGCTTAAGAGCATGTCGGGTGACGGCGTAGAATGCAAGAGAGTGCATCTCTAGGGGGCAAAAATCCCAGAGTATCACAAATGGGGGGGGGGGGGGGGGCCAGATCAGAATTGGATGCAAGTGGCAAGCGTCCACAGAGCTGTCCTGCTTTGGTGTTGGGAACACCAGTGGTGGCTTTGTGACACATCAGAGTCCCTGATTATGCAGGGTTAGTATGATTCTTACGTGTGTTTCTGTCTATTTTGGGCTTTTATTTCACAAGAACTCCATTTACCTTAATTGCATTCGTAAGAATAACCCCTGAACGCTTCCATTTTCGTTTATCTGGTGTTTCCTGACTCACAGATATGAGAAAAACCCCACATGTGACACACCGGTCACCTCATCCTGAGGTCGAGTTATTCAAGATGTCAAATATTTTGGGGTTTCCCCATCTTTTATGGGGCCCTCTGCACCCCCAAAAAAACCTCTAATTTTTTACTGATTACGGTAATTGTTAATAAGTTCACAACAGAAATTATCCACTCTGTTACTGAGATTCTCAGGTCAGGTGAGGTTGGGGAGTGTGCACTGGTATAGCGTGTGGTGAGGTTCATGGCTGGTGACTCCTACAAATATATGAACACCAAAGAGTCGCTTACTGACTATTCAACTGGCAGCCTGCACATTGACTACTGGTTATGTTTCATATCTTATCAGTATTCTTTATACACACACACAGGTAAGACGCATATTTGGATAAGAAAGAACGTAACGTTTATAGCGGCGAGAGAGCATTTGCTCCTCGCCCTCCTTCTTCTTCTTCTTCTTCTTTCGGCTGCTCCTGTTAGGGGTTGCCACAGCGGATCATCTCCTTCCATATCTTTCTGTCCTCGTCATCTTGTTCTGTTACACCCATTACCTGCATGTCCTCTCTCACCACATCCATAAACCTTCTGTTAGGCCTTCCTCTTTTCCTCTTCCCTGGCATTCCTATCCTTAGCATCCTTCTCCCAATATACCCCTCATCTCTCCTCTGCACATGTCCAAACCAACACAATCACACCTCTCTGACTTTGTCTACCAACCGTCCCACTTGAGCTGACCCTCTAATGTCCTCATTTCTAATCCTGTCCATCCTCATCACACCCAATGCAAATCTTAACATCTTTAACTCTTCCACCTCCAGCTCTGTCTCCTGTGCCACCATCTCCAACCCATATAACACAGCTGGTCTCACTACCGTCCTGTAGACCTTCCCTTTCACTCTTGCTGGTACCCGTCTGTCACAAATCACTCCTGACACTCTTATCCACCCACTCCAATCTTCCAGCACTCTCTTCTCAATTATCTTCCACACTCCCCATTACTCTGTACTGTTGATCCCAAGTATTTAATCTCATCCACCTTCGCCAACTCTACTCCCTTCATCCTCACCATTCCACTGACCTCCCTCTCATTCACACACATGTATTCTGTCTTGGTCCTACTGACCTTCATTCCTCTCCCCTCATATCTCCATCTCTCCAGGGTCTCCTCAAACTGCTCCCTACTATTGCTACAGATCACAATGTCATCAGCAGATATCACAGTCCACGTGGACTCCTGTCTAATCTTGTCTGTCAACCTGTCCATCACCATTGCAAATAAGAAAGGGCTCAGTGCCGATCCCTGATGTAATCCCACCTCCGTCACTCCTACCGCAGACCTCACCACAGTCACATTTCCCTCGTACATATCCTGTACAACTCTTACGTACTTCTCTGCCACTCCCGATTTCCTCATACAATACCAGAGCTCCTCTCAGTCACCCTGTCATATGCTTTCTCCAGGTCCACAAAGATGCAATGCAACTCCTTCTGGCCTTCTCCCTACTTCTCCATTAACATCCTCAGAGCAAACATCGCATCTGTGGTGCTCTTTCTTGGCATGAATCCATCCTGCTGCTCACTAATCATCATCTCACTTCTTAACTGAGCTTCCAGTACTCTTTCCCATAACTTCATGCTGTGGCTCATCAGTTTTATCCCCCTGTAGTTACTACAGTCCTCCACACGCCCCTTATTCTTAAATATCGGCACCAATACACTTCTTCTCCACTCCTCAGGCCTCCTCTCACTTTCCAAGATTCCATTAAACAATCTGGTTAGAAACTCCACTGCCATCTCTCCTAAACACCTCCATGCTTCCACAGGTATGTCATCAGGACCAACGGCCTTTCCATTCTTCATCCTCTTCATTGCTTTCCTTTCTTCCTCCTTGCTAATCCGTTGCACTTCCTGATTCACTACCTCCACATCATCCAACCTCTTCTCTCTCTCATTCTCTTCATTCATCAGCCTCTCAAAGTACTCTTTCCATCTGCTCAACATACTCTCCTCGCTTGTGAGTACGTTTCCATCTTTATCCTTTATCACCCTAACCTGCTGCACATCTTTCCCAGCTCGGCCCCTCTGTGTAGCCCACTGGTCCTTTTCTTCCTCCTTAGTGTCCAACCTCTCATACAACTCATCATACGCTTTTTCTTTAGCCTTTACCACCTCTGTCTTCACCTTGCGCCTTATCTCCTTGTACTCTTGTCTACTGTCTGCATCTCTCTGACTATCCCAATTCTTCTTTGCCATCCTCTTCCTCTGTATACTCTTCTGTATTTCCCCATTCCACCACTAGGTTTCCTTTTCTTCCTTCCTCTGTCCAGATATTATGCCAAGCACCCTTCTTGCTGTCACCCTTACTACATCTGCTGTAGTTTCCCAGCTGTCTGGTAACTCTTCACTACCACCCAGTGCCTGTCTCACCTCCTCCCTAAACTCAACCATGCAGTCTTCCTTTTTCAGCTTCCACCATCTGATCCTTGGCTCTGCCCTCAGTCTTTTCCTCTTCTTGATCTCCAACGTCATCCTACAGACCACCATCCTATGCTGCTTAATTACACTTTCCCCTGCCACCACTTTGAAGTCGCTGGAGCGAAAAGAAGACAGCATCAAGTGGTGAAGGGAGCGAACAGTTAAAGAGGCAGATAGGATGAAGGTGAATTATCTTTGTTATTTTGGAGGTGTCCCCGTGACCCAGACAACGGGCGACAGTAGGGCATCATTTATATTGCGGCATATTGAATAAAAAGCCAGTCAGCATTTGGAAGACTACCCCGGACAAGCAGCTCCTGAGTGCGTTTATTTGATGGGACGTCACAATAGAATCGGATATTTGCTTTAAGTCCAAGTGTTCATATTGTATTGTATTGTCGCGTCACGCCAGGGCCGTTTCTGTGAAAGGGAAGGTCTACAGGATGGTAGTGAAACCATCTATGTTATATGGGATGGAGACGGTGGCACAGGAGGCAGAGCTGGAGGTGGCTGAGTTAAAGATGCTAAGATTGGCATTGAGTATGACGAGGATGGATAGGATTAGAAATGAGGACATTAGAGGGTCAGCTCATGTTGGACGGTTGGGAGACAAAGTCAGAGATGCGAGATTGTGTTGGTTTGGACATGTGCAGAGGAGAGATGAGGGGTATATTGGGAGAAGGATGGTAAGGATAGAGCTGCCAGGCAAGAGGTAAAGAGGAAGGCCTAAGAGAAGGTTTATGGATGTGGTGAGAGAGGACATGCTGGTGATGGGTGTAACAGAACAAGATGACGAGGACAGAAAGATATGGAAGGATATGATTCACTGTGGCAACCCCTAACGGGAGCAGCCGAAAGAAGAACTACCACTTCCGACCACCACCTCCCCTTTTTCTCCATGCACCGTTAATTAACCCGGATCCCTGTCACTCAACTCTCTCTCTAGGCAATGATATCCACTTGCAGAGCCACAGCACCATACTTCACCGCAGTTGTAGACCAACAGTTACAGACCCAGAAGTGGCATCACCTTCGTTTCAGGACTGACTTCATAAAATTACTTTTGGAAGGTTTCGGCAGGTCTTGGCAAAGCCCGGAAAGTAACGTTGGGTCAAGTACCTGTTCAAAAATTAAACGATAAAAATGAGAAGGAAAAAACAGTACATCCATCCATCCATCCATCCATTATCCACCGCTTAGCCGAGGTCGGGTCGTGGGGGCAGCAGCCTAAGCAGGGAAGCCCAGACCTCCCTCTCCCCAGCCACCTCCTCCAGCTCCTCTGGCAGGACCCCGAGGCGCTCCAGGGTCAGCCAGGAGATATAATCCTTCCAGCGTGTCCTGGGTCTGCCCCGTGGTCTTCTCCCATTGGGGCATGCCCGGAACACCCTCCCAGGGAGGCGTCCAGGGGGCATCCTAACCAGATGCCCAAACCACCTCAGTTGACTCCTCTCAATGTGGAGGAGCAGCGACTCTACTCCAAGTCTCTCCCGGATAACTGAACTCCTCACCCTGTCTCTAAGGGAAAGTCCAACCACCCTGCAGAGAAAACTCATTTCGGCCGTTTGTATCCGTGATCTTGCTCTTTCGGTCATTACCCAAAGCTCGTGGCCATAGGTGAGGGTAGGAACGTAGATTGACTGGTAAATCGACAGCCTCACCTTTGGCTCAGCTCTCTCTTCACCACGACGGACCGTTGCAGAGCTCGCATTACTGCGGATGCCGCACAGATCCGTCTGTCGACCTCCCGCTCCATTCTTCCCTCACTCGTGAACAAGACCCCGAGATACTTGAACTCCTCCACTTGAGGCAGCACTGTGCTCCCAATCCGGGGAGAGCATTCCACCCTTTTCCGGCTGAGAATCATGGCCTCGGATTTAGAGGTGCTGACTCTCATCCCCGCTGCTTCGCCCTGACTGTGGAATGACCTCCCAAAATTAATAAGATCAGCTGACTCCCTTCATTTGTTTAGGAGGACATTAAACAGACCTGACATTCGGCCCCTTCTTTCAGTTTACCCCCCCCCCCCCCATCTGTCCAGGTACTCAGGGTTTGAATTTTTATCACAATTTATGTTATTTGTTCAAGATGTTCTTGTAGTATTGCATGTTGTATTTTAGTCTGCATTATTGTCTTTTTCCTGCGGTGGGTTGGCACCCTGCCCGGGATTGGTTCCTGCCTTGGCTGGGATTGGCTCCAGCAGACCCCTGTGTTTGGATTCAACGGGTTGGATGATGGATGGATGGTGGATTATTGTCTTTTATTCTATTTGAATGTTTTGTATATCCTGTGTTTATCTTTATTTAGTGAAGATATTATTTGTAGCCAATGTTATATCAGTCCTGTTGATCTTTCTGAATTTTGGGCATAGGAAGGGTGCTATATAAATAAATTGTGTTCTTTTTATTATTTTTATTTTTTTCTATTGATGGCCCATCGTTTATATATAAGTGACAAAAACTGGAGCAGTTCTATATAAGACAATTAATATACAGCATAATTCAGTGTAGAATATGTATCTCCATTTTCTTCACATACATATTTAAAAATATTAGACTGGCTTAAATGTTTATTTTAAATTGGTTTAGAACAATATTGCACTGTACATTTTAAAAAATTTAATAGCTTTTATTATTAACGTTTTACTAAACTCTAACGTGGTGCAAACATTATTGTAGCTGCTGAAATACAGTGCATCTGGAAAGTATTCACAGCGCCTCACTTTTTCCACATTTTGTTATGTTACAGCCTTATTCCAAAATGGATTCAATTCATTTTTTTCCTCAGAATTCTACACACAACACCCCATAATGACAACGTGAAAAAAGTTTACTTGAGGTTTTTGCAAATTTATTAAAAATAAAAAAACAGAGAAAGCACATGTACATAAGTATTCACAGCCTTTGCCATGAAGCACAAAACTGAGCTCAGGTGCCTCCTGTTTCCCTGATCATCCTTGAGATGTTTCTGCAGCTTCATTGGAGTCCACCTGTGGTAAATTCAGTTGACTGGACATGATTTGGAAAGGCACACACCTGTCTATAGAAGGTCCCACAGTTGACAGTTCATGTCAGAGCACAAACCAAGCATGAAGTCAAAGGAATTGTCTGTAGACCTCTGAGACAGGATTGTCTCGAGGCACATGTCTGGGGAAGGTTACAGAAAAATTTCTGCTGCTTTGAAGGTCCCAATGAGCACAGTGGCCTCCATCATCCATAAGTGGAAGAAGTTCGAAACCACCAGGACTCTTCCTAGAGCTGGCCGGCCATCTAAACTGAGTGATCGGACCTTAGTTAGGGAGGTGACCAAGAACCCAATGGTCACTCTGTCAGAGCTCCAGAGGTCCTCTGTGGAGAGAGGAGAACCTTCCAGAAGGACAACCTTCTCTGCAGCAATCCACCAATCAGGCCTGTATGGTAGAGTGGCCAGACGGAAGCCACTCCTTAGTAAAAGGCACATGGCAGCCCACCTGGGGTTTGCCAAAAGGCACCTGAAGGACTCTCAGACCATGAGAAAGAAAATTCTCTGGTCTGATGAGACAAAGATTGAACTCTTTGGTGTGAATGCCAGGCGTCACGTTTGGAGGAAACCAGGCACCATCCCTACAGTGAAGCATGGTGGTGGCAGCATCATGTTGTGGTGATGTTTTTCAGCGGCAGGGACTGGGAGACTAGTCAGGATAAAGGGAAAGATGACTGCAGCAATGTACAGAGACATCCTGGATGAAAACCTGCTCCAGAGTGCTCTTGACCTCAGACTGGGGCGACGGTTCATCTTTCAGCAGGACAACGACCCTAAGCACACAGCCAAGATATCAAAGGAGTGGCTTCAGGACAACTCTGTGAATGTCCTTGAGTGGCCCAGCCAGAGCCCAGACTTGAATCCGATTGAACATCTCTGGAGAGATCTTAAAATGGCTGTGCACCGACGCTTCCCATCCAACCTGATGGAGCTTGAGAGGTGCTGCAAAGAGGAATGGGCCAAACTGGCCAAGGATAGGTGTGCCAAGCTTGTGGCATCATATTCAACAAGACTTGAGGCTGGAATTGCTGCCAAAGGTGCATCAACAAAGTATTGAGCAAAGGCTGTGAATACTTATGGACATGGGATTTCTCAGTTTTTTAATTTTTAATAAATTTGCAAAAACCTCAAGTAAACTTTTTTCACGTTGTCATTATGGGGTGTTGTGTGTAGAATTCTGAGGAAAAAATGAATTGAATCCATTTTGGAATAAGGCTGTAACATAACAAAATGTGGAAAAAGTGATGCGCTGTGAATTCTTTCCGGATGCACTGTATATATACAGTATATATAATTATAATAGGTATACTAGGGGACCTCGCCCCCTGCTCGATTTGCTGGTTTTCCATGTACACACTTTTAAGATTTTTTTTTCTGTGAATCGTTGCTATTTCATTAGTTTCACTTTTATTTCAGAACTTTGTTAAAAACAATATTTGGAATCTTTTGAATCCCGATATGCTGAATCTTTTAAATGAGGTCTGTGAAATGTGTGTTTAATGACTTTGTATCATAATTCAGGATAGGATTCTCTGTTTGGAATTTCAGCACAGACAAAATGATCGACATTATCAGCAGTTAATAATTTTTTTTTGCAATGTAACCTATAAATGCATGTGAGGTAAACTCTATGTTTGAAATTCTCTGACCTAAACTTCAAAGCCTTACAATATTTCCATACTTCAGACTTATCACCTGTGTCCATATATTTGATTTCTATTCGCCTTTTCCTTATTTCTCCGAGTAATAATTTCTCTTTGCGCTAACGCGATGTTTGCTTTCTTTGTTTTGACACTGTCGTTTTTTTCTGCTTTCATATTCTGTATCTTTCTCTGCATGTGTACAACGTGAACGTCTTTATGAAGTTCTACTTTGTCTTTTAATTCTGAGCCCGATTGGACCTGCTTTATTTTCAGTTCCACTTGTTCCGGGCTGATAATTACTTTTGTTATTTTCTGAATTTGCACCTCGATTATTCTTTTACTATTTTTGCATTTTTTTTTCTCTCCAAAGCTTTTGAGTCTCTTTTCTCCACGCTGCTTTCTTCTTCTCTTAGTTGATGTTTTTATTTATAATGTATTGTCCTTATATGCTTTATATGCGCTGAGAGCCCTGGATCTATGTCTGTTACATGCCTTTAAACGACTGAGGGTTTTGCTGCACGGTCTTATTTCATATTGGTTGTAAGTAGGGTGCGTCTTGCAAGAATCTCATGTTCTACGTCCCTGCCAGACGCTCCGTGGCCAATCTCTTTTGTCTCGCGGGTCTTTTAAGTGTCTTCCGTGATCTTCACATGAAGATCACATCTCCCTAGTATTTCTCTCCCAGGATTTTTTTTATAATAGAGAGATATATATTTTGTAGAATGTCGCCATCATTGGTAGTTTAAATAGATAACTATAGCTATACAGGTGTTGGTCATAAAATTAGAATATCATGACAAAGTTGATTTATTTCAGTAATTCCATTCAAAAAGTGAAACTTGTATATTAGATTCATTCATTACACACAGACTGATGTATTTCAAATGTTGATTTCTTTTAATGTTGATGATTATAACTGACAACTAATGAAAGTCCCAAATTCAGTATCTCGGAAAATTAGAATATTGTGAAAAGGTTCAATATTGAAGACACCTGGTGCCACACTCTAATTAGATAATTAAAACACCTGCAAAAGCCTTTAAATGGTCTCTCAGTCGAGTTCTGTAGGCTACACAATCATGGGGAAGACTGCTGACTTGACAGTTGTCCAAAAGACGACCATTGACACCTCGCACAAGGAGGGCAAGACACAAAAGGTCATCACTAAAGAGGCTGGCTGTTCACAAAGCTCTGTGTCCAAGCACATTAATAGAGAGGCGAAGGGAAGGACAAGATGTGGTAGAAAAAAGTGGACAAGCAATAGGGATAACTGCACCCTGGAGAGGATTGTGAAACAAAACTCATTCAAAAATGTGGGGGAGATTCACAAAGAGTGGACTGCAGCTGGAGTCAGTGCTTCAAGAACCACCACACACAGACGTATGCAAGACATGGGTTTCAGCTGTCGCATTCCTTGTGTCAAGCCACTCTTGAACAAGAGACAGCGTCAGAAGCGTCTCGCCTTTGGACTGCTGCTGAGTGGTCCAAAGTTATGTTCTCTGATGAAAGTAAATTTTGCATTTCCTTTGGAAATCAAGGTCCCAGAGTCTGGAGGAAGAGAGGAGAGGCACAGAATCCATGTTGCGTGAGGTCCAGTGTAAAGTTTCCACAGTCAGTGATGGTGTGGGGTGCCATGTCATCTGCTGGTGTTGGTCCATTGTGTTTTCTGAGGTCCAAGGTCAACGCAGCCGTCTATCAGGAAGTTTTAGAGCACTTCATGCTTCCTGCTGCTGACGAACTTTATGGAGATGCAGATTTCATTTTCCAACAGGACCTGGCACCTGCACACAGTGCCAAAGCTACCAGTACCTGGTTTAAGGACCATGGTATCCCTGTTCTTGATTGGCCAGCAAACTCGCCTGACCTTAACCCCATAGAAAATCTATGGGGTATTGTGAAGGGGAAGATGCAATACGCCAGACCCAACAATTCAGAAGAGCTGAAGGCCACTATCAGAGCAACCTGGGCTCTCGTAACACCTGAGCAGTGCCACAGACTGATCGACTCCATGCCACGCCGCGTTGCTGCAGTAATCCAGGCCAAAGGAGCCCCAACTAAATATTGAGTGCTGTACCTGCTCATACTTTTCATGTTCATACCTTTCAGTTGGCCAACATTTCTAAAAATCCTTTTTTTGCATTGGTCTTAATTGATATTCTAATTTTCCGAGATACTGAATTTGGGACTTTCATTAGTTGTCAGTTATAATCATCAACATTAAAAGAAATAAACATTTGAAATACATCAGTCTGTGTGTAATGAATGAATCTAATATACAAGTTTCACTTTTTCAATGGAATTACTGAAATAAATCAACTTTTTCATGATATTCTAATTTTATGACCAGCACCTGCAAATAACAACTATGAGATTAGGCATTTTCTAATTCTTAATTTTGTATATAGCAACGTAAAAATCGATAAAGAAAGATTAATACAGCTCGATTCCTACTGATTTTCTGAAATGGCACCTCTCCAGAGTGTATTTTTCTAAGACAGTCTTGTAGAGGAAAGCCAAGCAAAATGACACCTTTTATTGGCTAACTAGAAAGATTACAATATGCAAGCTTTCGAGGCAACTCAGGCCCCTTCTTCAGGCAAGATGTAATACAGAAACTGAAGTTTCCTATGTTTATATACACACTCTAGGACAAGAAACAACATTTGTAAAAATTTAAATGAGAGATTTTGAATGTAAAAAATTAATAGATTCATTCAGGCTACGGTTAATTTAGCAAGAGAGAAAAGAACAATGTATTGTCAAGATCTCTGGATAAGATAACTGTCCAACAAAGTCTTTTGAAGTTTGTAATGAGTTTTTTCAAAACAATGTGGGTCTGTAGACAGGTTGTCTGTTATTCTGAGAGATGTAAACAATCCTCATATCTGGCCATAAAACTCTTGTCCTTATTCAATCCATGTTGTAAAGTATTAAATTTTAGCATGAGTTTAACTTCCCATTCTTTTCTCTCTTGCTGTGTTTTGAAGTTGCCCATAAGCACTGTGACCTTAAAGTCCTTCTCACAGTGTCCATGGCTGTTGTACATCTTGCCTGAAGAAGGGGCCTGAGTTGCCTCGAAAGCTTGCAAATTGTAATCTTTTTAGTTAGCCAATAAAAGGTGTCATTTTGCTTGGCTTTCCTCTACATTCATAATGGCTAACACGGTACAGCACCCTAGTACTTAAGACAGTCTTGTAAACAGATATTGCTATAAGTCGACATTCTCAAATAATGAATTTGAGGTCCTAAATACTTTGCTGTCCCCAGCCCTGTTTCCAGGTCTGGCAGTGACAATTCCTCTCAAAGCAAAGAAACGCAATTTTCAACTTCGCCTAAGGCAGCAAAAATCCTCGAGCCGGCTCTGCCAAGCACTATGTCTGGTGAACACCTGGCACTGCTCATCTCCTGCCTAATGCCATCCCTGTGGTGAAGCACGGTGGTGGTGGCAGCAGCAGCATTTTATGGGGTATAGGGACAGAGAGAATGGACCAGAAGTGAAGGAGGCCAAATACGGAGGTGACCTTGAAAAAGACCTGTTCCAGGGTACGCACCACTTGAAACTGAGGTGACAGCTCAGTGACCTAAAGTGTGCAGCCAAGACAGCACTGGAGTGGCTTCAGGCCAAGTCTCTGATGGTCCTTGAGTGGCTCAGCCAAAACCCAACATCAAGCATGGGAAAGGCGCTATATAAATAAAATGTATTGTTATTATTATTCAGTGTGGAAGAACCTGAAGATGGAAGTTCAAAGATGCTTCCCATCCAGTCTAACGCAGCTTGAGAGGATCTACCGGGAGGAATGGTGTAAGCTGCCCAAATCCAGAAGTGCAAAGCTTGTAGAGACTTCGTCAAGAAAGATTCAAAGCTGGAAGTGCTGCCTAAGGGGCTTCTCCAAAATGCCACATTAGGGGTCTGAGAACTTCTATGAAGGAGAGACTTCAGTGTTTGATTTTTAATAAATTAGAAAACCTTCTTGGTCACATGTTTTCATTTTGTTGTTGTGGGTTATTGAGGGTAGATGGTGGGTGGAAAAGGCAAATGTATCAATTTCAAATTAAATTGACGACCTAATAAAGTGTGCAGAAAGTGAAGGCGTCTCAATACTTTCTTAATCCATCGGATGTCCTGCCACGAGGGAAACGGACAGAAGAAGAGGAAGCTCACTCAAATCAAAATGAAGATCCTGTCATATTTCATCAAACCCAAACACTAATCAGAAATTCAAATCTCAAAACCACAATGTCTGTATATTCAGCCTCTCCCTCACCCCGTAATCGAGTCTAGCCTGCAGATAACATCCAGAGACGCTTCAGCTGCTTTGTGTCGTCCCTCCCCAGGACAAGGAAGGACAGACAGAGGCCATTCCAAAGCATTTGTTCCTGCTGGCTGGCTGGTGTTGCTGCAACTTATTAACACCTCTGGATAACAACAGAGCAGCCGATTTTGTGACGGCAAAGTGTTGGTCTCACAATTTTCAAGCCACAGCTCATGGAGGATGAAGATTATAGCAATTATCAAGTGGCGGAAAATAATAACATGCAGCGGTGAGCGCGAAAACCTTCTGTGCAGCCTGTAGGCCAATTGACGTGCAAACGCTGGTCTAAATGTACACGTGTGTCACTGGAGCATAGTTTTGACGTTCGTTCATGCAGAAGTGTGTGATGGGAACAAATGTTATGATGTGTGTGTGTGTGTGTGTTCAGCCTATGCTGGGCTGGTGTGCTGTCCAGGGGTTTTTCCTGCCTTGTACCTGATGACTGCTGAGATGGGTTCCACCTGCCCCATGACCCTGCCCTGCAGAAGTGGGTTAGGAAACTGAATGAATGGACGGATGTGAGAGGTGGCCTGGTGGGGGCAAAATGCCACAGAACTCACCTCTGTGCACCAGAGTGGGGAAAATAGTCACCTCCAGGGGGCAGTAGAGTCTGACATCCTGAATACTGCATAGGAGTAGCATAGAAAGAGAGACTGGGGTGTGAGAAGAAAACCTGCAATATTCATACAGGACACTAGAGGGCACCCACTAAAACACAGAATACAGCAGAGCATCTCCTCTATCAAAATATATTTAATATAGCGCCTTTTATATAATGAGCACCACCCCAAGGCAAACGTTATATAGATCAAGTTAGAAAATGTATACATCTATCTATCTATCTATCTATCTATCTATCTATCTATCTATCTATCTATCTATCTATCGTGCCTTTCACATTATCAATATCTATCTATTATATAGTGCCTTTTGCATCTATTTTATAATGTCTTTCACATTATATCTATTATATAGTGCCTTTTACATCTATCTATCTATCTATCTATCTATCTATCTATCTATCTATCTATCTATCTATCTATCTATCGTGCCTTTCACATTATCAATATCTATCTATTATATAGTGCCTTTTGCATCTATTTTATAATGCCTTTCACATTATATCTATTATATAGTGCCTTTTACATCTATCTGTCTATCTATCTATCGTGCCTTTCACATTATCAATATCTATCTATTATATAGTGCCTTTTGCATCTATTTTATAATGTCTTTCACATTATATCTATTATATAGTGCCTTTTACATCTATCTATGTATCTGTCTATCTATCTATCGTGCCTTTCACATTATCAATATCTATTATATAGTGCCTTTTGCATCTATTTTATAATGCCTTTAACATTATCTATATCTATTATATAGTGCCTTTCACATCTATCTATGTATCTATCTATTCACCCTGACATCATTGGTGGTTGCCCCTGCCTTCACTTAAAGTCCCTTATTAGTTTTTATGCCCCTCTATTATCCTCATGAGATGTCTGAAGTGTGTACTGTACTGGTCGCTGGTAACAGAGTCCAAGTTTGTTAAGCCACGTAGCTGTATAGCCTGTCTGTAGCCGCTAGGTGGCACTGTGACGTGTTCATGCCCGGTTTATTCAGTGTCCTTTTCAAATGCGCAGACAGCGCTGGATTTTGTCCGCCTGTCACTCTTGAGCTCCGTTTTTAAGTCGGACGGCTTTGTTTGAGCCCTCTGTTCCTGTGGCAGTTGATTCGATGGATGAGATCGTGAGGCGCAGTCTGAATTATGGCGGAGGGTAATTAAAGCCTACGGCAGCAGATGCCTCTGAAGATTTTTCAGCCGACTGTAAAGCGCCGCGCCGCAGTTTCGGAGAGGGCAGTCATTCAGCTCTCCATCTGTCTGCTCTTTGATTGACGTTTTATTCAGTTCAGGGGCACACCGAGCTCGAGGCTATCCTGGCAAGACTCGGGGTGTCACTAAGATGCCGCCTGACGCCCACACAAACACTTTCAGAATTCCCAGTCAATTGACGAGTACGCGGTCAGAGTTTGAGGCAACATAAAAACATAAAAATTATAATTAATCATTTTGTGACTAGCTGGGGTTTCATGGCCCCGCACAAACCGCCCCCCCCCCCCCACCCCCCAATATAAAAAAAAAAAAAAGAATTTGGAATCCCAGCCAGGATATTCAGTAATGGAACTTTGCTGAGTTAACGGGATTAACAAACGTAGAGGATCCGTCCAGCAGTCCTCTGGCTGAAGACGTTAAAACCAATAAGTGATCAAGCAGTGTGGTGGACAGCAGGACTCGAGGGGCCTTCTGCACTCGACTGGATGTTATTATGGAGTGGGCAGGACCGGCGAGCTATTGAGGGTCTGAATGGCCCATCCTTGTCCACACTGTTGTGACGTTCAATGAGGTTCAGGACGGGCGCCCACTCTGGACATGATGAAAATCCATCACCGGACACCCACACTCACTCATTCACTCCCACCGGATGGCACTTGTGTGTTTTTATTGTCATCTTAGGCTTAACAGTCGTGCCCCCTTATCCTTCCCCCTCCTCCACCTCCCACCTTCCCCAGGCAATATGGTCAGTCACTTTGTTTCGATTCTCATAATAAGTGATCCCACTGAGTGACGGTGACATTAAGACGCTTGTCATATGGCGGCTTATCTGGATGTCAGCTGGCAGATTAGCCTCAGCCTTTTGTGAAATGGAGTTTTGAAGCTCCGTGCTTATCGTCTTTTAGAGAATCTCGCCATCCTATGCAGAGTCACATAGTGCCAGACAGACCGAGCATGTCACCCAAGTGCCTCATCAGCTTTGGGTCACGGGGACATCTTAACTTGGTTAACCAGTATATATATAATATAATATATACACACACACACAGATGGATTGTTTTATTTATGTATGGAAAATGAAGGCAGACTTCTAGGAACCAAACCCTAATTCAATTACATTGTGAAATAAGCCAATCAAGCACACCCATCCCACACGTACGCTGGTGTTGTCACAGAAGGTGAGCCGCCTCTCTGATGTTTGCTGTTCTTCGTTTTGTCTCCACAGTCATCACAGTTTTCCTCGAGACTCTGTGAGCCATGGCTTCCAAACCTCATCCTCCTTTAATGAAGAAGCACAGCCAGACTGACCTGGTGAGCCGCCTGAAAACCCGCAAGATCCTGGGCGTTGGGGGCGAAGATGACGATGGAGAAGTGCACAGATCTAAGGTCAGAATACCACGTGTAACGAATGCGGAGTTGTTCTGCTCCTAAATTCGGCTATGCTTTCTAAAGGCTGAGTTTCTGGCTAAATGTAATTTAAAACTCAGTCAGTCAGTCAGTCAGTCAGTCCTTTCTTTCTTTCTTTCTTCTTTCTTTCTTTCTTCTTCTTTCTTTCTTTCTTCTTTCTTTCTTCTTCTTTCTTTCTTTCTTTCTTTCTTTCTTTCTTTCTTTCTTTCTTTCTTTCAAATCACTTCAAATAATTTTTTTCCCTTCATCAAGCATCACTCAGTACCCCAGAATGACAGATCAAAACCCAGAGCTCAGAAATTTGGGTTTTAGTTTGATGTTCTTTATTAACCCCCTGTATGGAATTTGTCTTTTTGCTTAACCTTTTTTGGGGGGGGGTCAGCCATTGTGCAGCACCGACTGGGGCAACTTTTAGGTTAAGGGCCCAATGAAGTAGGACCCCTAGTGGCACTGATGGGAAATAAAAAAACCTGTTTTTTTTTTTTTTTCTTTTCTTCATATGCTTTTCTCAATACATGGCAGCAGTTCCTGTCAGGAGTCTTCTTGGGTCTGACATCCACAAGCTTTGCACACCTGGATTTGGAGTTTTTTTTTGTCTGTTTGTTCTCAAATGTTGTCTGGTTGGGTGGAGGCCATTGCAGGTTGGCTGTTTCCAGTTTTCTCCAGAGATGTTCGACTGAGTTCGAGTCTGAATTCTCGCCAGGAGACCCCCACACATTCACAGTGCTGCCCCATAAACCCCTTGTTTTGTTTGTCTGAGGAGCCTGGCACTCTGGAGCAGCTATTCATTTCAGATCTCTCAGCCCTTTGCTTCGTTCCGTGGTCCCTCAGCCCCTAACTGGTCTCCCAGTCCCTTATACTGCTATTGCGTGGGTAATGAGTGGTGTCTGGTTTCCCCCCCCCCCCAAGATGCGATTCTTCGAGTTGATGCCAACAGGCTCAATCTTGCTTTCCTCAGATGAGAGAATCTCGTTTCTCCTGCTCTGACCGTCCTTTATGTAAACTCCAAGTCGGCCTCCTCATGTCGTCCCACCATTCTGTCACATCAGCGGGGGGTCTCAGTGGTGGTTGTCCTTGTGGGAGTTTCTCTCATTGCCACATCAGAGGTCTGTGGAGCTCTGCCAGCCTGACTATTGGGTTCTTTTTGGTTTTCCTTTCTAATCAGGGCTTTTTTTCCACAATTGTTCAGTTTGGCTTTGGTGGCCCATTGTGGGAGTGGTTAAGCCCCCCCTCCCCAAACGTCACCAGTGTAAGAATTATGGGGGCCACTGTGCTCTTGGGAACCTTCAGTGTGGCAGTCGTCCCCAGACCCTGTCTCTGAGCTCTGTAGCCAACTCCTTCAAGCTCACGGCCTAGTGACACGTTGCCCACTGTCGGACCCTCTATAGATGGGTGTGCATGCCTTTCTTAATCATGCCAATCAACGCGGGCGGATTTCAGACAAGGTGTTGAAACATCTCTGTGATGATGAGTGGGATGCTCCTGAGTGAAGTTTCAAGGTCTTCATTCTTGGGTCAATGGGATATTCCAGTTTTGAATAAATTTGCATAAATTCCTAAAATCCTCTTTTCACCTTGTCATTCTGGGGTGTCGTCAGCAGCCATCAAATGTGCACTTCAGGACAGGCCCTCCCCCTGAAGCTAAGCATCATTTGTGAAGAGTAGGGTGTATCCTGAGGTTCTGACTAAATGCCCACCACGGCCTGGTCATTCTGGTCCCCTAACTATCCCGTCTCTGATTTGTTAACTGCCTATCCCAGCGTTTCTCAACCTTTAAGTATTTGCGACCCGAGTTTTCATAACAGTTGTAATCGTGCCCCCCCTAACGTTTTTTTGAAACCCTAATAAAATTTATTCCTATATTTTTTTGCTGCCAATACATCGCTACAAGTCCTACAAATAGTGAAATTACGCCACATATGGCAACATTTGCGCCCCCTTTTTGGTTACCCCAGGGGGGTGCGCCCCACAGTTTGAGAACCTCTGGCCTAACAGATAACGTGTGGTGAGCAGACTGGCACAAAAATGGCTGCCATTGCCTCATCCAGGTGGGTGCTGCTGCACATCAGTTGTGGATGAAGTGGCTCCACACTCACTGAAGCGCTTCAGAAAGTGAGTAAAGCGCTATATAAATGTAAAGGATTATTAGTATGATTATTATTATCGAGTGTTGTTTGAGGGGAAAAAATGAGTTGGTTTAAGCAAGCAAGGCTGGCACAAATGAAAATGTGAACGAGTGACGGGGTCTGAATAGTTTCTGAAGGCTCTGTAGTGCCTTTCATATCGGGACCGTCCAAGACTTGCCAGTTCGTAATCCCCAGGACTCCATTCTCATTTTTACTTTGACTTTCTAATTCTAAGTGCGAAAGTATTCACCCCTCTTGGTGTTTGTCGTGTTGGCTCCCATTATGATCTGAAATTAAGGAGTTGGATATTCCAACAAGACAATGACCCAAAACACAGCTGGAAATCTACAAAGGCATTCATGCAGAGGGAGAAGTACAATGTTCTGAATGGCCGTCACAGTCCCCTGACTTGAATATCATCGAAAATCTATGGGATGATTTGAAGCAGGCTGTCCATCAAATTGAACTGAACTGGAGAGATTTTGTATGAAGAATGGTGAACAAGACCTCCATCCAGAATCAGACACTCATCAGAAGCTATAGGAGGACAGCGTCTAGAGGCCAAAAGGAGGCTCAACTAAGTATTGATGTCATATCTCTGTTTGGGTGCACCTGTCTAATTTTGTGATGATGCATATTGCATATTTTCTGTTAATCCAATAAGCTTAATGTCACTGCTGAAATCCTACTGTTTCCATAAGGCATGTCAGATATGAAAAGGAAGTTGCTACTTTGACAGCTCAGCCAATGAGAAACAAAAAAGAGGGGCACCCAAACTTTTTCATACGACTGTGTGTGTAATGTATACAGTATATATATATTCATGGTATTCGTAGTCTGAATCACAATCTGATTATATGGGTGGTTACCTACCAGGTAATGCTTATGGTTGGTCTGCAAGTTGGCAAACATCCGCCACGGTGCCCTCTTCAGTTGCGAGAAGCAGATCATAGAAAGTTAGATAATTTTACTGTCAAATAATGCAAAGAGTACGCGACACATGTTTCGCCGTAATTCTGGGCTCGTCAGGCGTACACACATCCTTCTTGGGGATTGAATCTCAGACGTCAGCGTTAGAGGCAAAGCCTCTTTACATTGCGCCACGGCGTGTGGTTCGTTTATTTGACGGCGTGTAGATCGGGGTAATTACATTCATGGCATTCTTCGTAGTCTGAATCATATATATATATATATATATATATATATATATATATATATATATATATATATATATATATATATATATATATATATATACATACTGTATGTGTATATACAGTATATATATGTGTATACACACATATACACATATATACAGCTGGGTCCCTTGCCCCGGGCCAGGGAGTCTGTATAGTGGATGCGCCAGGGGAGAGAGCGTCTTCAGGGCTTTATCTCCTCCAGAAAGATAGAGGGCGGCCCCTCTGGAGTCCTGCAAGGCATGCTGAGAGTTATAGTTTGCTACAACCCTGTTGGGTTCGGTGGATGCCACCAGAGGGCACTGTAGAGCCCACACAGCCCTACTACATGCTGCTCCCACCACACCTTTGAAGTGCTGCCAGATAGCACTTCAGGGTACCTTATATAAGGAGCCAGCCACCACTACTCTGGGTGCCAGAGTTGGGTGGTAGAGGACAAAACTTGCCAGGAGGAGTGGAGGTAGAATAAAGAGAGTGAGAGAAAAGGACTGTGTGGAATTGTGCTTTACACTTGTATGTATATTTTTATATATGAATACAGTATGTATATGTATATATTTATATATATGTAAATGTATGTAAATAAAATACATGTGTATATGTATATTTGTGTGTGCATATATATATACGTATATATATATATATATATATATAATATACATACAGTGGGTACGGAAAGTATTCAGACCCCCTTCAGTTTTTCACTCTTTGTCATGTTGCAGCCATTTGCTAAAATCATTTTAAATTAATTTTTTTCCTCATTAATGTACACACAGCACCCCATATTGACAGACAAAAAAAAAATTTTTGAAATTGTTGCAGATTTATTAAAAAAGAAAAACTGAAATATCACATGGTCCTAAGTATTCAGACCCTTTGCTCAGTATTTAGTAGAAGCACCCTTTTGAGCTAATACAGCCATGAGTCTTCTTGGGAAAGATGCAACAAGTTTTTCACACCTGGATTTGGGGATCCTCTGCCATTCCTCCTTGCAGATCCTCTCCAGTTCTGTCAGGTTGGATGGTAAACGTTGGTGGACAGCCATTTTTAGGTCTCTCCAGAGATGCTCAATTGGGTTTAAGTCAGGGCTCTGGCTGGGCCATTCAAGAACAGTCACAGAGTTGTTGTGAAGCCACTCCTTCGTTATTTTAGCTGTGTGCTTAGGGTCATTGTCTTGTTAGAAGGTAAACCTTCGGCCCAGTCTGAGGTCCTTAGCACTCTGGAGAAGGTTTTTGTCCAGGATATCCCTGTACTTGGCCGCATTCATCTTTCCCTCGATTACAACCAGTCGTCCTGTCCCTGCAGCTGAAAAACATCCCCACAGCATGATGCTGCCACCGCCATGCTTCACTGTGGGGACTGTATTGGACAAGTGATGAGCAGTGCCTGGTTGTCTCCACACATACCGCTTAGAATTAAGGCCAAAAAGTTCTATCTTGGTCTCGTCAGACCAGAGAATCTTATTTCTCACCATCTCAGAGTCCTTCAGGTGTCTTTTAGCAAACTCCATGCGGGCTGTCATGTGTCTTGCACTAAGGTATGTGTGGAGACAACCAGGCACTGCCCATCACTTGTCCAATACAGTCCCCACAGTGAAGTATGGCGGTGGCAGCATCATGCTGTGGGGATGTTTTTCAGCTGCAGGGACAGGACCACTGGTTGTAATCGAGGGAAAGATGAATGCGGCCAAGTACAGGGATATCCTGGACAAAAACCTTCTCCAGAGTGCTAAGGACCTCAGACTGGGCTGAAGGTTTACCTTCCAACAAGACAATGACCCTAAGCACACAGCTAAAATAACGAAGGAGTGGTTTCACAACAACTCTGTGACTGTTCTTGAATGGCCCAGCCAGAGCCCTGACTTAAACCCAATTGAGCATCTCTGGAGAGACCTAAAAATGGCTGTCCACCAACGTTTACCATCCAACTTGACGGAACTGGAGAGGATCTGCAAGGAGGAATGGCAGAGGATCCCCAAATCCAGGTGTGAAAAACTTGTTGCATCTTTCCCAAGAAGACTCATGGCTGTATTAGCTCAAAAGGGTGCTTCTACTAAATACTGAGCAAAGGGTCTGAATACTTAGGACCAAGTGATATTTCAGTTTTTCTTTTTTAATAAATCTGCAACAATTTCAAAAATTTTTTTTTTGTCTGTCAATATGGGGTGCTGTGTGTACATTAATGAGGGAAAAAATTAATTTAAATGATTTTAGCAAATGGCTGCAATATGACAAAGAGTGAAAAATTGAAGGGGTCTGAATACTTTCCGTATCCACTGTATATACAGTTAGGTCCATAAATATTTGAACAGAGACCACTTTTTTCTCATTTCGGTTCTGTACATTACCACAATGAATTTGAAATGAAACAACTCCGATGCAGTTGAAGTGCAGACTTTCGGCTTTAATTCAGTGGGGTGAACAAAACGATTGCATAAAAATGTGAGGCAACTAAAGCATTTTTTGAACATTTTGTTTGCCCAAAAGCAGCAGTGGTGGCGGCAGCTATGAAGCCCAAACACGCTTCTTCACCTCCAAGCTGCTCGACTGCAGACCTGAGGTGTTTCTTCTTTAGCTCACGGTCTTTATGGCTGTATGTGGTCGGAGGATAGCAATGAATCTGATGCCAACCCTGGCACCAGCATCCCATTCTTCGATTGACTTATGTGATTTGCATGTCTCGGTGGTCCTCAGTAAAAAGAAGGACAAACAAGAGTGGCAATTGACATCCTGGGAGCCTTCCTTCCATTCTTGAGGACGGCCTGACCTGGCAGCATGGCTGTGAGCTTTCTTCTTTTTGATGAAGGTCTGCACAGTTCAGTGCCTTTGAGATGGTTTTGCCCCCGTGCCCAGGTTGGTGCTTCTCTCTCTTGGTCTATCCCTGACTTGTTCTGAATGCTCTTTTGTCTTTGTTTTGGTTGGACCTCTGTGACTTGCAGGTTTGTGAGGGGGGCTAAAGGGGTTTGGGGGGGTTATGGAAGGGGGTTGTTTTTTGGGTGGTGGCTATGGGGGGGTGGGGGCGTTTGATCATTGATTTGGGTAAAAGTGAGCCACCCCTTAGACCACCAACAAACTGGGATGGCTGGTCAGGTGAGAGACATATGGCATTGAGTAAAGGGGCACAATTGGATGACTTTTGAAATCTTGCAATTTGGATTGTTTTGCCCTTCAGCCGATTAGTGGGCAGGTTTGTTTCCCGTGATTTGGCGTGATGGGTGCAGTTTTGTAGATAAGCTGGAAAAGTTCTTACTTTAATGATGATAAAATAGGAAAATATATTTTTTTTCTGAATACATTTTTCACGACACCGTAAGTTTTGTGTTTCAAGTCTTTACGTAAAGGGATGCAGGTCTTGTATAATAAAAAAGATTCAAAAACGGGCCTCATTATTATGACATGTGGTGAGACGGCGCACCAGGGCAGGCATCACGGCCGGGATGGGGAAAGGAACGATACCTGGCCAAGAAGCTAGTGTCATGCGTGGACAAAGGGAAACCACCTACCAGGACTGCATGCTTCCCCGATACACTAGGTGGCAGCATCTCTGGGCAAAGCTCCCTGTATGGACACACCTGCAAGGCATGCTGGGAACTGTAGTTCCAGGGAGCAGCCTTATCAGGTTTAGTGAGTGCCGCCAGAATCGATGATCCTTCCTTTGTGGGGCTGTCGTTTTAACCAGGAAGTACTTCCAATGGGCAATGCCCTCACACCGGCGGTCCTGCCAGGTCTAAGGTGATTTGGAGTCATGTGTGGAAGAAGGACAAAGCTGACCTGGAGGAATGGAAGGAGAGCAAAAAAGAGTGAAGAAGAGAATTTTGCTTGTGTTTTATAGTTACAAGAAGCTCTTTTTTGTAAGGTGTTTGTATAAATGAACCTGGATTTGCACCCAGGACTTGTGTCTGTGAGGTGGTGCCTGGTGTTTGGGTGCTGCAACGCCCCCTACTGGTCACAGAAGTTACAAAGCTGTTCTAGTAGGATGGCATTAAATAATTCTTCATGCAATAGTTTCTTCAAAGATTTAGATAAATGAAGTGAGCAGCTATCGAAGCTTTATATTTTAGAGAATACTCATCACAACAGCACATTTTTACTATTCTCAATAAAGTTAACAATGCATTTGCAATTTTAGAATTTTATTGACTTATCTGCCACAGGTGCACCGTGTTCTGTCATAATCTGTACTGGCACTGCGTGTTCATTGTTTGTGCTGCAGCAGGTCTCAAAACAGAGTCGATGGGGCTGGGAGACATCATCTGCAGGTTAATTCTTACAAATGTCCATTTCATTTCTGTTTAGAAGATTTACTGGACTGTGCATAATGTCATTACAAAGGGTCTGTCTGTCTGTTTTACATTTTACTTCAATGCCTACATCTCTTTAGAACCTTTATTGTTATTCTAGATGTGATACCTACCTAAGATGGCATGAAATCTAAATAATTAACATAAACCTCAGAGTTAACATTTGCAGTGCACCATGCAATCCATACATCTCCATTATATGCCATTTGGCATGGGATTTGTAAAATCAGTGTTAATAAATCTGTGATGTGCCATCTTTTGGAATGACCAGTGCAACGCACATATCTCTTACATGCCATTTGGCATGGGATTTGTAAAAGCAGTGTTCATAAATCTATGATACATCATCTGTTGGAATGATACATGCAATGCAAATGTCTTTGTTCTGTGCCATTTGGTATGGGATTTGTAAAAGCAGGGTTAATGTTTGACATACACCATGTGTTGGAATGAAAATGCATTTTATTACTAAAGGTTTTTGTTCTGTGCCTTCTTTTGCAATGTCAGCGGATAGCAACCAGACGGACACACAGACACTTACCCATTATTGGAGGTAGATAGTACCATTCATAGTGAGTTACAAAGTCTCTGCCTGTGCATCTGTCTGTCTTATTTTTTAGTTCAATGCATACATCTGCTTAGAAGTTTTATTGTATATGGTACAATATATACCATATGGTAGTAGTTACAAAGTGTCTGTTTGCCTGCCCAGCTGTCTGCCTGGCACCCTCCCTGCCTGCCCATCTTACATTTTAGTGCAATGCCTATGTCTGTTTAGAAGCCTTATTGTTTACTAGCTCTCCTGCCCGTCTAAGTTGGGTTCAAATCTAAATAATCCACACAGACCTCAGTGTTAACATTTATAGTGTACCATGTAATGCATGTGTCTCTGTCATATGCCATTTGGTATGGGTTTTGTAAAAGAAGTGTTAATGTCTGTGATGTGGCATTTGTTGGAATGACACATACAATGCACATGTCTCTGTTACATGTAGTTTGGTATGTGATTGGTAATATTAATGTTAATATAGGTAGTACATTATCTATTGGAATGACAAATGCAATTCATATGTCTCTGTTACATGCCATTTAGTAATGGCTTCATTAAAGTTGTGTTAATGTTTATGATGTGCCATCTTTTTGAATGACAAATGCAATGCATTTTATTACTACAAATATTTGATGCGCCATCTGTTGGAATGACAAATGCAATGCATTTTATTACTACAAATATTTGTGATGCACCATCTGTTGGAATGAAAAATGCAATGCATTTTATTACTACAAATATTGGTGATGTGCCATTTGTTAGAATGACCAATTCAATGCATATCATTACTAAACATATTTGTAATTTTCCATCTTTTTGAATGACAAATGCAATGCATTTTATTACTACAGATATTTGTGATGCGCCATCTGTTGGAATGACAAATGCAATGCATTTTATTACTACAAATATTTGTGATGCACCATCTGTTGGAATGACAAATGCAATGCATTTTATTACTACAAATATTGGTGATGCGCCATCTGTTGGAATGACAAATTCAATGCATATCATTACTAAACATATTTGTAATTCTCCATCTGTTGGAATGACAAATGTAATGCATTTTATTACTACAAATATTTGCAATGCGCCATCTGTTGGAATGACGAATGCAATGCATTTTATTACTACAAATATTTGTGATGCACCATCTGTTGGAATGACAAATGCAATGCATTTTATTACTACAAATATTTGCAATGCGCCATCTGTTGGAATGAGAAATGCAATGCATTTTATTACTACAAATATTTGTAATGTGCCATCTGTTGGAATGATAAATACAATGCATTTTATTACTGCAATTGCTTATGATGCATCATCTTTTGGAATGACAAAGGCATAGCAACCAGACAGACAACTAGACAGACACACAGAGCCTTTTCCTAAAGTGGATAGTAGCATGTGACAAAGATGTCTGCCTGGCAGTCTATCTGTTTTATATTTAAGTTCAATGCCTTCATCTGTGTAGAAGCTTTATAGTGCCATTCATAGTAGTTACAACACGTGTCTCTCTGTATGTTCACCTGTCTGCCTGTCTGCTTTACATATATTAGTTCAATGCCTATATGGAGCCCCGGATGTCCTCCCTCCAAATAGGTCCCAGTGTGCCATGCCAGCATGGAGTTGCATTGTCACTGACTGAAAGCGTATTTAGAAGTTTCTTCTAAATAAGTAATGCTTAAACAAACCCAATAACAGTTTTTGGACTGCTCTAGTGCCTAATGAGCCTACTGTGTGTGTGTGTGCGTGTCTCCAGGTTCAAAGCCTGACAGACAGACTAGCACTTGTATTTTTCCCAATGGGATCTTCAAGCCTGAGCACTTGAATTAATGGAGGGCACAAAGTTTACTGCCAGCAGGAGCTCCGCGTCAGTGCTGACTGCCCCCCCGAGTTCATGAAGTGCCTCGTATCCCAGCATGCCCGTGGTTGTGAATTAAAGTTCAGAACTTGTTTCCTTGTTACTCTACTGGACGTGACTAGAAACCTCCATTCCTGATTGTCGGAGTGCATATGGCGAAAGCTTCAGTCTCTGTGGTGCTGAACGAGGACCAGCAACTAAAGCTGTGCCAATCGGGGGACACGGGAAGAAGGAGTGACCTTGGCTCAGAGGTACACCCTCCTG
The DNA here is from genome assembly GCF_900747795.2 of Erpetoichthys calabaricus. NCBI lineage: Eukaryota > Metazoa > Chordata > Cladistia > Polypteriformes > Polypteridae > Erpetoichthys > Erpetoichthys calabaricus. The sequence goes on along the minus strand of NC_041395.2, from coordinate 343,140,577 downwards.
GTGTGTGTGTGTGTGTGTGAGGGAGAGAGACCCAAGACTAACCTATGATAATTTTGTTTCAGCTAATAGAAACTTGAACTGGGGGCCGTGAGCTGGCAGGTCCATCAAGAACCCAACAGTCAGGGGGGTGAAACACAAAGGGGCTCATTCTGCCCGACGTGTAACTTTACATCTCCGGCCCCCTCACGTGTACGTTAGTAATGAGAGCTCTCTCTCTGACTCGTTTAAACCTGTTATGTTTAATTTAGTTAATTCCTATTAAGTTTAGTTCCAATTTAAAGCCTAAAGCCTTATATTACAACTACAGTTGTTTCATATAGTGCCTTTCATTATCAGTTTAGTTCTGCTAACACATTCAACCTTTCTAGTCCATATTCTGAACGTCATTACCTAACAGTCTGTTTTATACAGTGGCTTTCATTATCTGTTTTGTTCCAGTTGCCCATTTATCTAGTTTATATTTATCTTTTTTTATTCATATAGTGCCTTTCATTATCTGTTTAGTTCATGTAGGCTCCAGCATCCCTGCCACCCTGTTCTGGACCTGTGGGATTATAAAAAGTTTGGACTATAATGATGGGCTGTTCTTCCATCCATCCATCCTATCAGTTTTATGTAGTCAGTCATTGTCTAACCCACTTACTCGTGAACAGGGTCACGGGGGTCTGCCGGAGCCTACCCCGGCTAGCATTGGGCACAAGGCAGGAACTAACCCTGTTCAGTGTGAACATACAGACATCCACACCCCAAGGATACACTATGGCCAGTTTAGGACCATCAGACCAATTAACCTGCATGTCTTTGGACTGTGAGAATAAATTGGAGCACCAGGAGGAAACCCACGCAGACACGGGGAGAACATGCCAACTCCACACAGGGAGGACAAGGGACTCGAACCCTGGTATCCTTAATGTAAGGCAGCACTGTGCCTCCAGTTTTATATAGTGCCTTTCATTGTCCATTAGCTCGTGTAATGCACTTGCCTGGTTCATATAGTGCCTTTCATGATCTGTTTAGTTCATGCAACACATTTATCTAGTTTGTACTGTATCATTCATCTGTCTGTCTGCTATATAGTGCCTTTTATCATCTATTTAAAACATTAAAGATCATTTAGATCACTTTATGAACACTGATATAGTTCATATAGTGCCGACCACCTTCATTTCTATCACATAACATCTTTTATTATGTATTTAGTTCAGGTAGCACATTTATATACGTAGCTCATATTGTTCCTTTCATTATCCATTTAGTTCTCTTAACACATTTAATTTTTATCTAATTCATAAAGTGCCTTTCATCTATCTGTCCTGCTATATTTTTGATTTGATTTGATATACTTTATTAATCCCCGACATGGAAATTGTCTTTTAATGCCTTTCATTGTATATTTAGTTAATGTGCCACGTTGATTTAGTTCATGTATCTGTTTTCTTCTCCTAACACATTTATCTCGTCCATTTAGTGCCCTTCATCTTCTACCTCTTTGCTTCATATAGCGCCTTTAGTTCATACTGCGCATTTTAGTGCCTGTCATTATCTGTGCAGAACCCAAAACACATCTAATCTACCTAGTTCATATAGTGGTTTTTATCAATTTGTTCTACTATATAGCACCTTTCATTATCTGTTCAGCTCATGTGACACATGTATCAGGTCCATACGGTGCCCCTCACTATTTGTGTACTTCTCCTGACACATTTAGTTCATGTAGCACATTATTCTTGTCCATAACGTGCTTTTCATTACCCTCCTTACCTGCCTTTCATTATATGCACATTTATAGAGTTCATATAGTGCCTTTCATCTATCCTCCTTCTCTATCAGGGGTGGGCAAAGTCATTCCTGGAGGGCCACAGTGGCTGCATGTTTTCATTCTAACCGTCTCCTTCATTAGTGAGCCATTTTTACTGCTAATTAACTTCTTTTTCTTTAGTTTTAATTAACTTGACTCAGGCCCCTTAGTTGTCTCTTTTTCCTTAAGTAGTAGCCAAACAATAATGGGACATCAAACAATCCACCATATGACCAGCTCACCTGTGCCCATCACACAAAATAAAGAAAGGTGAAGGTCTCAGTAAGGTTGGTCTCTCAGGTCACCAAAACATTTTGACGGTGTTCTTAGAAAAAGCAGAGAAATCAACAAATTTGGAAATATCTGCTGTGGTAGAATGAGAGCAGCAACAAGCCATTGAATTAAATAACAGGCTTAATTAACAGAAAGAATCAGCTTCTCATTAAGAGACTGTTTAGTGTGAAATTGGTTGGAGTTTGAAATCCCAGTTTAGCGGGTCATCTGTTGGCTCGTTTCACGTCTCATTTCTGTTTGGCTGCCGTTTAATGAAGAAACAAATCAATTCAGGAGGACTGACTCCTTAAAAAACAGGTATATTAGAATGAAGGGAAAAGGAATTAATTAGCAGTGAAAACTGCTCACTGATTAGGAAAAGGGTTAGAATGAAAACCTGTAGCCACTGCGGCCCTCCAGGCCTGGAGTTCGACACCCCTGATCTATATAGTGCCTTTCATCATCTGTTTAGTTCTTGTAGCACATTATTGTAGTCTGTAAAGTGCCTTTTATTATATGCTTAGTTCATGTTGCACATTTAGCTAGTTCATATAGAGCCTTTCATCTATCCTCCTTCTATATAGTGCCTTTCATCATCTATGTTGTTCATGTAGTGCATTATTCTAGTCCATAAAATGCCTTTATTTACCTACCTGCCAGTTTTGTGCAGTGCCTTTCATTATCCATTTAGTTTATGTGGCACATTTATCCAGTTCATATAGTGCCTTTCATTATCCTCCTTCTATATAAACTATTTAGTTTTAGCACGTTATTCTAGTGTACAAGCAGTTTTGTATAGAACCTTTCATTATCCATTTAGTTCGTGCAGCATATTTGTTGTTCACATACAGCCTTTCTATATAGTGCCTTTCATTATATATTTAGTTCAGGTAGCACATTTATCCAGTTCATATAGTGCCTGTCATTATCCACCCATCCATTATCCAACCCGGGTCACGGGAGTCAGCTGGAGCCAATCCCAGCCAACACAGGGCGCAAGGCAGGAAACAAACCCCGGGCAGGGTGCCAGCCCACTGCAGGGCACGCACACACACACACACACACACACACACACACACACCAAGCACACACTTGGGACAATTTAGAATCGCCAATGCACCTAACCTGCATGTCTTTGGACTGTGGGAGGAAACCCACACAGACACAAGGAGAACATGCAAACTCCACGCAGGGGGGACCCGGGAAGCGAACCCGGATCTCCTAACTGCGAGGCGGCAGCGCTACCCACTCCGCCTGCCTGTCATTAACCTCATTCTATATAGTGCCTTTCATTATCTATTTAGTTCATATAGCACGTTATTCTAATTTATATAGTGCCTATCAGTTTTGTATAGCACCTTTCATTATCCATTTAGCTCGTGCAGCACATTTATGTAGTTCACGTAGAGCCTTTCTATATAGTGCCTTTCATTATCTATTTAGTTCATTTAGCACGTTATTCCAATTTATAAAGTGCCTATCAGTTTTGTATAGCACCTTTCGTTATCCATTTAGTTCGTGCAGCACTCTTATGTACTTCACATAGAGCCTTGTACCCATCGTCTTTCTATATACCTGTATATGCTTGGGTAAGTGTATAAGTCTGGTCTTGAAACCCGAAAAATCGATCATAAAATCAGACCCCGACTTATACGCCTGTACAAAAATACGACACTTAATTTCTTCTTTTTACATCTACTTTGTGAATTTCCCCTTGGGATTAATAAAGTATCTATCTATCTATCTATCTATCTATCTATCTATCTATCTATCTATCTATCTATCTATCTATCTATCTATCTATCTATCTATCTATCTATCTATCATATAGTGCTTTTCTATCTATCTATCTATCTATCTATCTATCTATCTATCTATCTATCTATCTATCTATCTATCTATCTATCTATCTATCTATCTATCTATCTATCTATCTATCTATCAATCATATAGTGCTTTTCTATCTATCTATCTATCTATCTATCTATCTATCTATCTATCTATCTATCTATCTATCTATCTATCTATCTATCTATCTATCTATCTATCTATCTATCTATCTATCTATCTATCTATCTATCTATCTATCTATCTATCTATCTATCTACTTGCCTCCTCCAATCTCATCAGTTTCTCAGACACATCGAGTTTTGTTGCAGCAGCGCAGTTACCAATTTCTTTCGCTACTTCAATGACTTTTAATTTAAAACCAGCTTCATATTTTCTTCTGATTGAACGCTCCCATCGTAGATAAGGGATGCTCTTAATGATAAAGATGTATGAGGGTGTGAGATACAAAAAAACACAAATCAGTGCTAACGTCGCTTGGGAATAGTTTGGGTATTACCGTGTGGTGACGTAGGCACAATAGAGAGAGAGAGGGAGGTGAGACGCACACACTGATACGGCGCATTGCCACACCCACTTAGAACAATAAGGCCGTGTGCCCCGTGATTACTCTCTCAGGTGGGCGTCAGCATATCATAATCTCTTGGACCAATAGCGTGAGTTTTCTGCATTCGACTTATACGACCGACCTTATAAAATTATACTGAAAATCAAGTCCCGACTTACAGTATCCGTGGGAGAACTTAAACTCGAGTATATACGCGAGTTCATAAAATGCTTTTCTTTCTCTACTGATCTATGTTAAATTATTCCTTTCATGATCTATTTAGTTCATGTAGTACATTTATCCAGTCCATATAGTGCCTTTCATCACTCCTCCTTCTATATAGTGCCTTTCATTATTGATTTAGTTCGTCCAGCACATTTATGTTGTTCACATGGAGCCTTGTACCCATTGTCTTTCTATATAGCGCCTTTCATTGTGTATTAAGTTCATATATTGCCTTTTTTCTGTCTATGTAGTCGCCCTAATTTTTCAATTTATTTTTTAAGCCCACTCATTTTCATTCAAAGGTCAGGCCACTCCTTCTCCCTTCTCCCCATTGTGGGCCAGTCTTGTTCTCCTTCTCATGTATTTCTTCTGGATCTTCCACCCCTTCCTGTCTCTCACTCCTTTGCACTTCATGTAATTGTAATTGAGATCAGTGTGCTAGCCTGTGTGCCATGTATTGAACTGGCATCCCATCAATGACTGCTTCTAGGATAGGATTTGTTTGTTAACTGACCCACCCTGCCAGGCAGAATGGATGGGCCGAGGGGTGACTCCACAGACTCCAGCCCATCTGGCAGAGACATTTATGGTGGTCACGTCATGAAAAGCTCAAGTCACAAAGCTGTTAGTAGTGAGGGGGCTTTCCTTATGGTGATCGGGGACACTGGACAGCGTGGTAGCCCAGTGGAGTGGGTTACGGCCTCACAGATCCAGCAGCTCGGTTTCTACTCCCGTTTCTGGTGGCTTGTGTGGAGTCTGCATGTCCTCCCCGTGTCTTGTTTGATTTTTCTTCAGTTCTTTCCCTCAAATTAGGAAGTTGGTGTTGTGGGACTGGCATCCTGCCCAGTGCTGGCTCATACCTAGTGTGCCCAGTGCTGCTGAGACCCACCGCATTTTATGTGACACCCAAACCACTGTCTCAGTTTTATATAGTGCCTTTCATGGCACTATATGTCACTTTAAGTCAATTTAAATAGAAAGTCATCAGTACCCAAAAACAGTGCCCCCCCAACCAATCTCCCCCCTAATTCTCATAGCCCTTCACTCTCCTTTGCAGTAAACAGGAGGAGGAAGCGCATTAAGGCCCCTTCCCGTAATCACAGCCCACTCTTCTCATTTTATTGAGTCTCCTTCCTTCCTCCCTACTGGCAGATGATGGCCCAGTGACCCCCCACCAACCTCCATTGAATTTAACTGTGCAGTCATGAATGGGTGGGCTTAGCTGCTTTTAAAGGCACCAGTGGGGTTTGGATCATTAAAACACAGAGGCTGGGCACCAACCTGGAATTTGTATTCAAGCAAACATAATAATTTGGGGGCGGTACCTCCGACAGGCCGTTATTTGTGTTAAAAATACCTGTGGGGTACCAGGTCAGGGGGGAACTCTACCCACACGACTGACGAGATGTCCCCCCGATGGAGGGGCTCTGATCGGCGTGCTTGTCTGGACAGTCTCTTCCTGTCGCCCGTTCTTCTGCCATTATGTTGTCTGCCTGATTTAAACTAAAAAAAACACCGTCAGTGACTTGGATGGCGGGACACATGCATCGAGGGTGTCAACTGTTGTGACATTACGGGGCGCAGGATGACAGCTTGGACAGTTACGGGTCAAACGGAATGAAGGAAATGCAGGCATTGGTGAATAAGGTGCTTTCAGGGGTCCTCTGTGTGCTTCTGGAAATGAGTTTGGTTCATCATACACTCGGCGGCCACTTTATTAGGTACACCTTGCTAGTACAGTACAGTACAACTTATTTCTTGTAGAGCCCAAAATCACACAAGGAGTGCCGCAATGGGCTTTAACACACCCTACCTTTTGACAGCCCCCCCTTAGTCTTGATTCTCTAAGAAGACGAGATAAAACTACCACAAAAATGAAAGGCAGTTCAAAGAGAGACCCCCTTCCAGGTAGGTTGGGCATGCAGTGGGTATCAAAAAAAAAAAGGGGGGTTCAATACAACACAACACAATACACAGAACAGAACACAAGTCATCCTCAATACAATATAATAGTAAAATAAAAATATTATAAGGTCAGAGCAGAATTCAACAGTCGATGATAGATAGTGTGGAGACTGGCTCGGACACAGACGGGCAGACACACTCATGTCACCCAACACACGTTTATTTACACTATTATCTACAATTATTGTGTCACAAACCCCAAGCTTCCCCAAAGTCCAGGCCAACCATTCTGCCTCTTCGGACTGCCTCCTTCTCTCTTTCTTGAACCTTGTCCTGCTTCCACCCGACTCCAGCCTCGAATGAAGGGAAGCGGCCCCTTTTATCCGTACCCGGATGTGTTCCAGGTGTGCACCGGCAATCCCGCGGACACACCCCAGTGTGGCGGAAATGCCAGCTGTCCTCCCTGGAAGCACTCAGGGTGTTCCCTCTCTTCTTCACCCCAGCACTTCCTGGTGTGGCAGAAGTACTGGGGTCCAGGGTCCTTCAGGCAGGGGGACGCCCCCTGGTGGTGACCACGGGCCCCTAAAGGGTTGGGCTTCCAAGCCCTGTACCCGTGGCCTCCAATACAACCAGGGCAGACGCCGCCTCGTGGTCTGGAGGAGGAATGAGCCCTCCTCCTGTCTTCCTGGTCGTCCCGGCTGGGCATGAGCCTTGTCCGGGTGCCACAATAGATAGATAGATAGATAGACAGATACTTTATTAATCCCAAGGGAAAATTCCCATAATCCAGCAGCAGCATACTGATAAAAACAATATTAAATTAAAGAGTGATAACAATGCAGGTATAACAAACAATAACTTTGTATAATATTAATGTTTACCCCCCCCCAGTGGAATTGAAGAGTCGCATAGTGTGGTGGAGGATCGATCTCCTCAGTCTGTCAGTGGAGCAGGATGGTGACAGCAGTCTGTCGCTGAAGCTGCTCCTCTGTCTGGAGATGATCCTGTTCAGTGGATGCGGTGGATTCTCCATAATTGACAGGAGTCTGCTCAGCGCCCGTCGCTCTGCCACGGATGTCAAACTGTCCAGCTCCGTGCCTACAATAGAGCCTGCCTTCCTCACCAGTTTGTCCAGACGTGAGGTGTCCCTCTTCTTTATGCTGCCTCCCCAGCACACCACCGTGTAGAAGAGGGTGCTCACCACAACTGTCTGATACAACATCTGCAGCATCTTATTGCAGATGTTGAAGGACGCCAGCCTTCTAAGGAAGTATAACCGGCTCTCTCCTTTCTTGCACAGGGCATCAGTATTGGCAGTCCAGTCTAATTTATCATCCAGCTGCACTCCCAGGTATTTATAGGTCTGCACCCTCTGCACACAGTCACCTCTGATGATCACGGGGTCCATTAGGGGTCTGGTCCTCCTAAAATCCACCACCAGCTCCTTGGTTTTGCTGGTGTTCAGGTGTAGGTGGTTGGAGTCGCACCATTTAACAAAGTCCTTGATGAGGTTCCTATACTTCTCCTCCTGCCCACTCCTGATGCAGTCCACGATAGCAGTGTCGTCAGTGAACTTTTGCACGTGGCAGGACTCCGAGTTGTATTGGAAGTCTGATGTATATCGGCTGAACAGGACCGGAGAAAGTACAGTCCCCTGCGGCGCTCCTGTGTTGCTGACCACAATGTCAGACCTGCAGTTCCCAAGACGTATATACTGAGGTCTGTCTGTAAGATAGTCCACGATCCATGCCACCAGGTATAAATCTACTCCCATCTCTGTCAGCTTGTCCCTAAGGAGCAGAGGTTGGATGGTGTTAAAGGCGCAAGAAAAGTCCAGAAAAATTATTCTTACTGCACCACTGCCTCTGTCCAAGTGGGAGAGGGATCGGTGTAGCATGTAGATGATGGCATCCTCCGCTCCCACCTTCTTCTGCTTCTTCTGGTATGCAAACCGCAGAGGGTCGAGGGCGTGTTGAACCTGTGGCCTCAGGTGGTGAAGCAGCAGCCACTCCATGGTCTTCATCACATGTGACTTCAGAGCGACAGGCCGGAAGTCATTCAGCTCACTAGGACGTGATACCTTTGGGACTGGGGTGATGCAAGATGTTTTCCAAACCCTCGGGACTCTCCCCTGTTCCAGGCTCAGGTTGAAGATGCGCTGTAGAGGACTCCCCAGCTCCAGCGCACAGGCCTTCAGCAGTCGTGGCGATACTCCATCTGGACCCGCTGCTTTGCTGGCACGAAGTCTCCTCAGCTCTCTGCTTACTTGGTCTGCTGTAATTATGGGTGGGGGGGAAACTCTCTCCTATGCTGGCATCAGCAGAAGGATGGGTGGAGGGTGCAGTACTCCGAGGTGACAGTGGGTTAGGGTGGTCAAACATGTTAAAGAAGTTGTTTATTGATGATATCACATCAGAGGATTTGGATTGGTTCAGAACCCAGTTGGACCCCCTTTTGCCTTCAGAACTGCCCCCATTCTTCATGGCATTGATTCAACGAGGTGCTGCAAACATTCCTCAGGGATTCTGTGTCCATATTGACATGATGGCATCACGCAGTTGCTGCAGATTTATTGGCTGTACATCCATGATGCGAATCTCCTGTTCCATCACATCCCAAATGTGCTCTACTGGATTGAGATCTACTGACTGTGGAGGCCATTGGAATCCAGTGACCTCATTGTCACCTTCAAGACACCAATTTGAGATGACTTGAGCTTTGTGACATGGTGTGGTATCCTACAGGAAGGAGCATTCAGAAGATGGCAGTCATAAAGGGATGGACACGGTCAGTGACAATACACAGGTAGGTGGTGGTATTTAAACGATGCTCAGTTGGTACTAAGAGACCAAAGTGTGCCAAGAGAATCTCACAGACACCATCACACCACCAGCCTGAACCATTGATACAAGGTGGGATGGATTCCTGCTGTCATGTTGGTGACCCAACCATCCAAATGTCGCAGCAGAAATGGAGACTCGTCAAGTTTTTCTAATCTTCTGTTCAGACCAGACAACATTCTTCCAATCTTCTAATGTCCAATTTTGTAAAGCTCACGTGAATTGTAGCCTCAGTTGCCTGTTCTTAGCGGACAGAAGTGGCACCCGCTGTGGTCTCCTGCTGCTGTAGCCCACCTGCTTCAAGGTTTGACATGTTGTGTGTTCAGAGATGCTCTTCTACCTTGGTTGTAACGAGCGCTCATTTGAGTTCCTGTGGCTTTTTTATCAGCTCAGACCAGTCTGGCCATTCTCCTCTGACCTGTGGCATCAACAAAGATCTGCCACTCACTGGATATTCTTCCTTTGTCAGTCAACTCTCTGTAAACACTAGCAATGGTTGAGAGTGAAAATCCCAGCAGATCATCAGTTTGTGAAATCCACTAACCACCATGCCACACCACTTCAGTTCCCTTTCTTCATTCATTCTGATGCCCGGTTTGAACTTCAGCAGGTCATCTTAACAAAGTCTACAGGCCGAAATGCATTGAGTTACTGCCCTGTGATTGGCTGATTAGAGATTTGCATGAACAAGCAGCTGATCAGGTGTACCTAATAAAGTGGCCGATGTGTGTTGATGTCAAAGTATGTATTTTAAAACAAAATGAGGCAACACAGTTGAGTTGTTGGGGTCCACGGGGAAAGCCCTGTGTGATTGTGAGCTCAGTGAAGTGTAAAATTAAATGAAGGGTTTTTCCACTTCCATCGAGCTATTCCAGAGTCGTGTGTTGAGCCGGACCACTTCACAACAACATCAAGAGTCCAGCTGTAAGGAGCACCGAGATGGACAGACCGAGACACACACACACATTGAATGAGAGTGTAGCCCGAACAGACATTTTTATTTATTTATGAATGACCCAAAGCTATATTTCTAGAAGAATTGTCTTCCCGCTGTTACGGCCCCTGGAAACGTCTCGTAAAATAAGCATTAATGAAACAAGCCATGGCTGTTTGTGAAACACTCGGACCTGCCCATCTGGCACCACCAACTATGCCACGTCACTTCAGTCCCTTTTCCGATGCCCGGTTTAAACTTCAGCAGGTGATCTTTGATGAGGTCTACAGGCCCGAATGCATTACTGCCCTGTGATTGGCTGATTAGTAATTTGCATGAACAAGCAGCTGATCAGGTGTACCTAATAAAGTGGCCTCTGTGTGAACTTTGCATGTGCAAAATCAAGAAGCTTCTAGAAGCAGTTAAAAAAAAAAAAAGATTTTATCCAGCAGGACACTGAGTAACAAGAACTGTCCTTATTGAAGAAGAACACACCACTGTGGCACTAATCAGGGCTGCCAGGTCTCCATTTCCATGCCGTGCCCTCTGTGTGTTTTCTGGTGGGCCCGGGAGTTTAGCAACTCAAAAAATGAAAAATTGCCATTTACCCTCCTGCAGGTGTCCCAGATTATAGGGTTAGGCGGTGCTGGTGTCCTCAGATGCCCACAAGTGTGCCAGCTTTGAAGAACACATTGCCCACCTTATGCTGTGTGCCACCAGAAGCTCCGCTATGCTTCTCCCTCCTCCTCCTCCTACGATGTGTTGTGCTGCTTACGCCCCGCTAAGGCACCTCGGCAGATAATTCAAGATTGATGTTCTGCTCTCTGCATCGTCTGAGCCTGGCAGCAATTAAGTGCTCATAGTGTAGCAGAGGAGCTGGCGGGCATCACGGCCAGCTTTCATTATTTCTTTTATTTTTGTCTTGTCAAAGAGATTTTAATTGGAGTGTTTTGCTGGCAGTTGCTCTGCTTTTTTTTTTTTTTTGTACATTTTAATCACGCACTCCCACATGCTGCATCCAAAAAGCTTGGCAGTAGAAACGGCGGTCAACGCAAATTTAAAGAGAAGGAGCAGCTGGCACTTCTTGGGCAAGTCAGGGGCATTTTGGAAAATGAGGATGTTGTTGACCTGAGCGGTTGGCACAAGATTCTCCACCTTCATCTTGCCAATGAAACTCTGATAACTGGGGGTTCCATCTGCACGGCCCACCAGTAAAAACAACTGAAATCTGCAAGTCGGGAAACGTCCCAGAGGTCAAAGGACCCAAACGTGGGGTCACTAAAGATCTGCAAACCCTGAAATGCCATCAGCATGCACGCAGTTTTCTGTGTTGAATCTGCGATCTTGGACGTCGTCAAGCACGCAGAGTCTGGCTGGCATTGTGACAGAAGGCATTTTTAAAAATAGATAGATAGATCTTTATTGTCATTGTCACTTTTACAAAGGAACAACGAAATTGAAGGAAATGTGTTACATTTTCCTAAACGGGTGTATTAAGGGGGCTGAAGGCTTTCTTGTGAGACATGAGGTTTCTAAGGGCTACTGTGAGAGGAAAAGGAGATGAAAACTTGAGGTAAAGATCGGTATCAGAGAAGGTTCAGGGTCAAAAGGCAAATGAAACACGGTAAGGGTGTGTGGGGGGGGGTTACGGTGGACACAAGAGTCCAGGATGACAAGGGGTGGGGGCACAAATTACCAGAAACAAAATCTGATGCCTGGGCCTTTGGCAGTGACATTCATGTGACTCTGGTGACTCTTCCTGTGGTCTTTAATGACCTTGTGGGCCATCAGCAGTGTGTCTGTCTGCGGAGAGAGGATCGACCTCGTCATCAAGAGGTTTACTGACCTTGGTGGTGACATTCATGTGACTCTCCCTATGAAGTCAGTGTTAGGAACCCACTAATAGGAGTTTGTTTGTTCTGATGGTTGAAGTCTCCAGCATAGCCAGTGAATGATTCATCATTAGAGTATTAGAGAGATTCACTGATCTTGACTTTGCTGACGATGCTGTGATCTTCATGGAGTCAATGGAGGCTCTGATCAGGGCTGTTGAGAGACTGAGGGAGGGGTCCGAGTGTCTGGGCTTGTGAGGGTCCTGATAAAAACCAAAGATCCAGGCGTTTAATGACCTCTTGGGTACGGCCATCAGCAGTGTGTCTGTCTGCAGAGAGAGTGTCAACCTCGTCAAGAGGTTTACTGACCTCGGTGGTGACTCTGGTGACTTTTCCTATGAAGTCAGTAGATGGATTGGGAGAGCATGGGGGATGGGGGGTCATGAGGTCGCTGGAAAGGGGTGTGTGGTGCTCCTGATATCTCTGCAGAAGGATGAAGGTCCAAGTCTTTAGAGTCCTGGTGCTCCCTGTTTGTGAGACATGGACGCTATCCAGTGACCTGAGATGAAGACTGGACTCCTTCAGTACTGTGTCTCTTCAGAGAGTCATTGGGGGCCACTGGTGTGACTCTGTGTTGCTCACGGAGTCCTGAATAAGGCACATGACCTGCATTGTGAGGGAGCGTCAGTTACGGCACTACAGCCGTGTGGTGCGATTTACCTGAGGGTGATCTCATTGTTGTTGACCCGAGTGGCCAGACCAAGCCAAGGGGGACATTTACGTAACACCTGGCTGCGGCAGATGGATAGTCATTTCAGAGGGAGTGGGACTGGACTGCATATCTGCCTGGTGGGTTGCCAACCAGGATCCCAATCTGTTTCATCAAGTGGTGGGTGCTGCAATGCCTGACCTGACCTGGGCCTTCTTGGTCGAGAAGTTAACTGTCACTAATAAAGATTCTAGTTTTTTGAGATGTGGATCCACTGAGGGGGTAAAGAAAACAGGAAGACACCATCATATTCATACTGTCACCTCTCATGTGACAGTCACAGTCACGTGACGCATCGTGTAAACAAAGGGGACAAAAATTGGGGAAGAATAAAATTATTTGGAATTATATATAAAATCCACAAATAGAATCTGCATAAAAAAATATATATACGTATAAAATGTGAGGTCACATGAGCAAACTAGTGGTTAGTTACTTTTAGAGAGTTTGTTCTCAAAACAGGGCGCTGCCATTCTCAGCTCCTGTAGTCATTCATAATTATTAGTAAACCTCAAAAATAGAATTTGCATAATAAAAAATATGCAAATAACATGTGTTGTCACATGAGCAGGCTAGTGGTCAGTTACTTTTAGAGTTTGTTCTCAAAACTTAAAAATTAACTTTGTGATTTACTGCATCCTTATCTCATTTTCTTATGGGCGCTGCCATTATGAGTTTCTGTAGTTATTCATAATTAATAGTCAACTGCAAAATTTGCATAAACGCATATAAAATCTGTTGTCACATGAGCAAGCTAGTGTTTCCGTTTGGTAGCTCATTCTTGAACGTTAATTTTTAACTTTGCAGTTTACTGCTTCACTATCTCGTTTACTTATGGGCGCCACCATTCTGAGTTTCTGCTGTCGTTCATAATTATTAGTAAACCCCACAAACACAATTTGCATAATAAAAAATAATACGCAAATAAAATGTGTTGTCATACGAGCAAACTAGTGGTCAGTCGCCTTTTGAGAGTTCATTCTCGAAAATGTGTTTTTATCTCGGTGATTTCCTGCATCGCTATGTCATTTTCTTATGGGTGCTGCCATTCTCAGCTCCTGTAGTCATTCATAATTATTAGTAAACCCCCAAAACAGAATTTGCATATATGCATATTAAATGTGTTGTCACATGAGCAGGCTGGTGGTCAGTTACTTTTAGAGAGTTTGTTCTCAAAACTTAAAAAATAACTTTGTGATTTACTGCATCCCTATCTCATTTTCTTATGGGCGCTGCCATTATGAGTTTCTGTAGTCATTCATAATTAATAGTAAACTGCAAAATTTGCATAAACGCATATAAAATGTGTTGTCACATGAGCGTTCTTGTGGTCGGTTGCCTTTTGAAAGTTTATTCTCGAAAATATGTTTTTAACTTGGCCGTTTACTGCATCTCTATCTCCTTTTCTTATGGGCACTGCCATTCTCAGCTCCTGTAGTAATTCGTAATTAATAGTAAACTCCAAAACCAAAATCTGCATAAATGCATATAAAATGTGTTGTCACATGAGCAAGCTAGTGGTCAGTCTCCATTTGGTAGCTCATTCTCAAACGTTCATTTTTAGCTTAGTGATTTACTGCTTTGCTATCTCGTTTTCTATTCTGAGTTTCTGTAGTCATTCATAATTATTATTAAAACCCACAAACACAATTTTCATAATAAAAAAATATGGAAATAAAATATGTTGTCACATGAGCAAACTTGTGGTCAGTTTCCATTTGGTAGCTCTTTCTCGAACGTTCATTATTACCTTAGTGATTTAATGGGTCACTATCTCGTTTTCTTATGGCTGTCGCCATTCTGAGTTTCTATAGTCATTCATAACTATTAGTAAACCCTGCAAACACAATTTGCATAATAAAAAAATATGCAAATAACTTGTGTTGTCACATGAGCAAACTTGTGGTCAGTTGCCTTTTGAAAGTTTATTCTCGAAAATGAGTTTCTAATTCGGTGATTTACTGCATCACTATCTCATTTTCTTATGGGCGCCACCATTCTGAGCTCCTGTAGTGAGGACTCTTCTAATCTCAGAAAGTGACAGGAAAATTCTGTGACAGAGGACCAGGATATGGGCCTGGGCAGGAAATCAAGAATCAAGACTGTCTTTCGCAATGCCAACTCATTAACTAAGAATTAAAGTCGTAAGCCAGAAGAAGTCATTTGTCAAAGCAAAGAGAAGTAACACTAAAGATTCACTGACTCGCACATATAATTAATATGTTAACTACCAAATACGAGTGAACTCTAAGACAGATGCCACTTCCGAGATATCTCGTAAACTGTCTTCAGAACTAGTAAACTTCAAAAACACAATTTGCATGATTAAGAAAAACAAAAAGTACGCATATAAAATATGTTGTCACATGAGAAAACCAGTAATCAGTGGCCTTTTGGTAGTTCATTCTGGAACATTCATTTTTAACGTAGCAATTTACTGCATTGCTATCTCGTTTTCTTATGGGCGCCGCCATTCTGTAGTCATTCATAATTATTAGTAAACCCCACAACACAATTAGCATAATTAAAAACACATGCAAATGTGTCGTCACTTGAGCAAACTAACAATCAGCTGCCTTTTGAGAGTTCATTTTAGAAGGGTTCAAGGCAGGAACAAACCCTAGACAGGTGCCATTCCATCACAGATACTAGAGTATTAAAGGCACTATAGAAATTAAAGACCTATAGTAGGTAGGTAGTGAAAGGCACTATATAAGTAAAACACCTAAGTAGGTAGTTAAAGGCACTGTATGATTGGTATGAAAGTTATTATACAACTAAAATTCACATAGATAGTGAAAGGCTCAATATGAGAGAAATGAATGGCACTATGTAACTAAAAGACATGATAGATAATGAAAGGCACTATATGAATGCAGTATATAAATGATAGATATCTCAATAGATAGTGAAAGGCAATGAGGTGTGATGTTCAAGGCTTTGGACTTCAGCCCCTAAGGTGTGACTTCAAATCCCACTACTGACACCACTGTGTGACCCTGAGCAAGTCACTTCACCCGCCAGAGGTCCAATTGGAAAAAACAAAAGAAATGTTTTAAGTTGCTGCTGGGTAAAGTGACAACCAAAACAGTAATAGTAGTTAGATAAATAGCAAAGGCAGTATAAATGTGTGGTGTAGTGTTAAAGCTTTGGTGTTCAAACCCTAAGGATGTGGGTTCAAATCCCACTACCGTGTGACCACGAGCAAGTCACTTCACATGCCTGTAGTCCAAATGTTGTAAGTCCCTGTTGCATAAAATGTGAGCCAAAAATAAGCAGTAGTAATTAGATAAACAGAAAAGGTGCCATAGAATTAAAAGACATATGGATGGATAGTGAAAGGCACTATATAATAGATAGAAAAGGCACTATATAATTGCAAGACATAGAGATGGATAGTGAAATACACTATATAATAGATAGGAAAGGCACTATATAATTGCAAGACATAGAGATGGATAGTGAAATACACTATATAATAGATAGGAAAGGCACTATATAATTGAAAGACATAGAGATGGATAGTGAAATGCACTATATAATAGATAGGAAAGGCAGTATATAATTGAAAGACAGAGATGGATAGTGAAAGGCACTATATAAGAGATAGAAAAGGCACTATATAATTAAAAGACATAGAAATGGGTAGTGAAAGGCACTATATAATTAAAAGACACATGGATGGATAGTGAAAGGCACTATATAATAGATATAAAAGGCACTATATAATTAAAAGACAGAGATTGGTAGTGAAAGGCACTATATAATTAAGACATATGGATGGATAGTGAAAGGCACTATATAATAGATATAAAAGGCACTATATAATTAAAAGACCTAGAGATGGGTAGTGAAAGGCACTATATAATTAAAAGACATGGATGGATAATGAAAGGCACATATAATTAAAAGGCATATGGATGGATAGTGAAAGGCACTATATAATAGATATAAAAGGCACTATATAATTAAAAGACAAATGGATAGTGAAAGGCACTATATAATTAAAAGACAAATGGATAGTGAAAGACACTATATAATTAAAGCATGTAGATGGATAGTGAAAGCACTATGTAATATATATAAAAGGTACTATATGATTAAAAGACATAGATGAATAGTGAAAGGCACTATATAATTAAAAGACAGAGATGGGTAGTGAAAGGCACTATATAATAGATATGAAAGGCACTAAATAATTGAAAGACATAGAGATGGATAGTGAAAGCACTATATAATTAAAAGACATATGGATGGACAGTGAAAGACACTATAATAGATTTGAAACGCACTATATATAGATAGATATCTCAGTGTGTCATGTTGTGGTTAAAGCTTTAGTGTTCAAACCCTGAGGCTGTGGGGTTTAATCCCACTACTGACACCAGTGTGTGACCCTGAGTGAGTCCCTTCACCTCCCTGTTCTCCACTCATAAAAAAACAAAAGAAATGGAGCCAGTAGCCAGTTGTATCTCAAATGCTTTAAGTCACCTTGGATTAAGATGTCAGCCTAATAATAAGAAATAATAAGATGTGTTATCCCCTCTCCCCTCTCTTCAGTGTTGTCTGTTATCTTTGCCAGTATGGATTTCATTTTTTTTTTTTCATTTATTTGCCTGCTCATTTGACGTGGCACAGGTGGTACCGAGAGAATTGATTAATACGTAAAACATGGCACTCTGTGCCGGCCAACGCTGCCTGCTGCAGAATGATAAATCAGTTACCAGCCGTTTTGCACGCTTTTACACATTCATTCGGATCGTCTTTTTCGAGAGTTCGAGAGCTGAACTTGCCATTTTTCTTCAGCTCCCTGCTCTTGTGTTTTTTGTTTCTCTTATTTCTGGTAAACGCTCCGCACATTTTGAATTTCAAAGCAGAATTCATTCTCACCAAAGGGTGTAAATGTGTTTCATTCTTATGATGTTGTGTCCCAGTTGGGGGGGGGGTCTGCTCCTCTGCATGTCCTTCTCTGTTGCCTACAAACTCCCTCCTGCCGTTTGTTGTTGGTGGCACAGTGGTGAGGGTGCACACCCCATAGGTCTGGGGATTTGGGTTCAAATTGCAGCGTTGACCACCCCAAAATCAGAAAAAGATGGGACGGCATGGGAAATGAAAATAAAAATAAAAACACGCAGTGATTCTTAAATTTGATTTTGATGTCATTGCCTGACGGTCTGAACCTGATATACAATGGATTGTGTTAAAACAAATGCTTTAGTTGCCTCACATTTTTATGCAATCGTTTTGTTCACCCCACTGAATTAAAGCTGAAAGTCTGCACTTCAACTGCATCGGAGTTGTTTCATTTAAAATTCATTGTGGTAATGTACAGAACCAAAATTAGAAAAAAGTGGTCTCTGTCCAAATATTTATGGACCTAACCATATATACATACATATACATATATATATAATATGTGTGTGTGTGTGTTTTTCACAGTGGGAACGCCGGGGGGTCTCGTAGATATCTGCTTGGCTGGTGCGGGGGGTAAGAACTGCGACTCTGTAATGGTGGTGTTGCCAGTTCGATGCAGGGTCCTCCCTGCTTTGAGTGGTGGGCTGCTGTTATTGTTACTATTTATATAACGATTTGATTTGAGTCTCCAACAAACCAACGAAACAAGTGTACTTTTTTGTTCAAAAATTAAACTGAATAAAAATCGAATTGAAAAAATAAAAAAAAAAAATTGCCCATCAAAGCAAAAGTTTTATTGCGTTTTTAAATGAAAACTAAGATCGGTTATGAACGTGACTGAAAAAATAAAACTGAATAAAAAAAAAAAGTCCCAAAACTTCACACAGGCTGTTGAACTTCTAACTTATGTGCGATTATTTTTTTTTTTTTGGTTTTTATTCTGACTCAAGAAGACCACCCTGGGCAGAGCAGGAGTATGGAACATGGACAAAAGAACAAAAAGGGCTGGAAAGAAATCCAAAGGGAGCTGACGATTTCACGTGCCACTTGATGGCACTGGTTTGGCGAGTGACGGCCCCGCTGAGTGATTGCTGGCGTGGAGTTGACCTGGGGGGGATGGTACAGGAGGGAGAGAGACCACCAAAAGAGGCAACCACTGATGGCCTAGGGCTCATCGGACTGATGGTGGCAAGTATGAGGAGCTGGAGCGCCCGTCAGTTGGCGAGTAATGGTGGCAAGGAGTCCGGTGAGCTTGTGATCTTACGGAGGCGAGCATGGGGGGCACTGAAGCCACCAATCGAGGTTGGGACCATCACAATAGTCGGCAGACGGATAAAGGTTTGGGGACGACCACCCCGTATACTGAAAAATCAGCAAATGAAAAGAAATGGGAACTGAACTGACTAACAGACTGAGAGACTCAGGTGGGTGGAGTCAGGACAGCCAGAAGAGGAAGTGATGTGGCAGGAGGGGGAATTCTGGGTAGTGGAAATGATGTAATCAGGGATTTGGCCTGGAAGTGATGTCAGCGGTTGGCGGATCAATGGTGATGTCTTTAAGAGTCAGGGTTAGGCTGCAGAGAGAGGCTCAGCTGAGAGTGCCAACCGCTGGTCCGGCTGACGAATCACACTATTTGAACCTGTAAACTGACCCCCATGTGCACGTGTGAGGTGGACTCCAGACTGGCTTTGTTTTTCTGGACCACAGCTTTGGTTTTATGAAAAAGCTGTTATTGCTTATTTATTTGTCTTTTACCTTTTTATCGCAAGGCAGGTCAGGTCAGGTTGGGGAGCATGCACTGGTATGGTTGGTTGCCACACCGACCGCATGATGAAACACTTCGGGATCCTGCTTGGCAAGGCAGACACATGGCAGACATGCAGTCCCATCCCAACCTCTGGAAATGGCCTTCTATATGCCTCAGGCAGGTGCTATGTGGCCTGGTCCAGCCACTTGGGCCTTCAACAGTGAGGATCACCCTCGGGTAATCGCGCCACACGGCTGTAGTGCCGTAAATAGTGCTCCCTCACAATGCAGGTCATATGCCTCATTCGGGACAGAAAGTCAAACCAGAGGACCCCAAGGAACCTCCAAAGAGACACACATGAATGAGTTCAGTCTTCATCTCAGGTCACTGGATAGAGTCCATGTCTCACAAACTGGGAGCACCAGGACTGTAAAGACTTGGACATTCATCCTTTAGGTATCGGGAGTGCCACACACCCCTTTCTAGTGCACTTCATAACCAACCCCCCCATCATGCACTCCCAATCCGTCTACTGACTTCATAAGAAGAGTCACCAGAGACATGAATGTCACTGCCGAAGGCCCAGGCGTCAGATTTTGTTTCTGGTCACTCAGGACTCCATGAGCAACACAAAGTCAAACCAGCGGCCCTCAAGAGACACAGCAGTCCAGTCTTCATCTCAGGTCACTGGATAGTGTCTAAGTCTCACATCCATATACAAATCTTCTTTATCGCATGAATGTCCATTTTTTTTATAAACTAGATTATCCATTGATACATTTATTGGAGTTTTTGAAATACCATTTGCTTTATTAAGTTCACTCTGGCACTTTGCACCGACTCTCGTCTGTATTTGTCCTCATCACACGACTCATCCTGCTCCTGTTATCAATGGTTCTGGGTGCTTGTACAATACAATACAATACAATACAATACAATACAATACAATACAATACAATACCATTCATTTTTGTAGAACCCAGGAAGCACACAAGGAGTGCCACAATGGACTTTAACAGACCCTGCCCCTCGAAAGCCCCCCAGCCTTGACTCTCTAAAGAAGACAAGAAAAAACTCCCCCTCCCAAAAAAAAAATGCTTGTAGGGAAATAAAAATGGAAGAAACTTCAGGAAAGGCAGTTCAAAGAGAGACCCCTTTCCAGGTAGGTTGGGCGTGAAGTGGGCATCAAAAAGAAGGGGGTCAATACAATACAATACAATACACAGAACAGAACACAAGTCACCCTCAATACAATATGATAATGCAATAGAAATATCACAAGTACAGAGCAGAATTCAACAGTCAATGATATCCCATAATGCAATTTGGATTTGTTCAGAATCCTGAAGACCTCAGCCATCAAGCTGTCTCCTCCTATTAGCCATTCCACAGCTGAGTCAGCACTGGGCCAGCCAATCCAATGAAAGGACCCCTCTACTCGTCGATTCCTGCGATTCTCCATCAGGGATGACTTTACTTTAGGCAGGCAGAACAACTTGGCAGGTGGGCAGTGGCACCAAGTGCCACATTTGAGTTCCGAGAAGAGAAGTATGTGACAGGCTATTAATAATAATAATATAAGAATAATAATTTCTTTACATTTATATTGCACTTGTCTCCCTACCCCTGCGAGCAAATCTCCCAACTTGCAGGGAAAACCTGAGGGCTGGTGGCACTCCAGCCACTGTAAAAAAAATAAAAATAAATAAATAAATAATAATAACCTTGGGTGGCATAGTGGCGCAGCTGCCTCGCAGTTAGGAGACCCGGGTTCACTTCCCGGATCCTCCCTGTGTGGAGTTTGCATGTCCTCCCCGTGTCTGCGTAGGTTTCCTCCCACGGTCCGGAGACATGCAGGTTTGGTGCATTGGCGATTCTAAATTGGCCCTATTGTGTGCTTGGTGTGTGGGTGTGCCCTGCGGTGGGCTGGCGTCCTGCCCGGTGTTTGTTTCCTGCCTTGTGCCCTGTGTTGGCTGGGATTGGCTCCAGCAGACCCCCGTGACCCTGTAGTTAGGATATAGTGGGTTGGATAATGGATGGATGGATGGATAATAACCTCCCACTCTTCAGTATGGTGCTGAGTTGTCACCCGTTGCACTCGGATGTTAATCCCGGTGGGTGCAGCGACGCTCTGTAATCAACGCCTGCTCCCCAACCTCTGTCCTCCTACCCCAAGTGCTTTCCACACAGAGGGGACCCACGAAGTGAACCCCCCTCAAGCTCCTTACTGCAAAGCAGCAGTGAAACCAACACGGGGAGAACGCCCAAACTGCACAAGTTTTGGGGTTGAACCCATATCTGTGGAGCTGTAAGGCGCCCACCTTTACCACTGTGCCACTCCATTTAAGAAAAAAAAAATTAACAAATAAAAAAGACATTCCAGTAAATACAATTCCTCCTCCTGGCACATAAGCAGATGGCACAGAGCTCCTGGCACTGAGTCAGAGGGCTAACTAGAGGCGGATTGAGCCCAGAGGGGGGGTCCCCCCTGCATTTCATTCCCTCTTTATTGTTCTCATGATCTGTAAATGGCAATTTGCCACTCAGTAGCGAGTCGTCTTTAATGAACGTCTTCCTCATTAGCCGCACATTTCCCAAGAGTGACGAGCTGATGATGTGTCGTGGAGGACTCATCGCCTCGCCGCATCCGGGGGCCGCTTTGTCTCTTCTCTAATTGCATTAGGATCATCTTCTCCGCTCCATTAAACGCACTTGTTAACCTTTTGCCACTCCGGGTCTCCCGATTAATTGCCTCCAGTGAGAACTTCACACTGAGGGGGTCCGTCTGCGTCGCGCCGAATCAGGAAGATGATCAGTTACTTTGTTCCAGTCTCCTGTTAGTCGTGTTGCGTTTCACACCGCAAGCTGTCAAGACACCCAGAACAACAACACCACCATTTATTTCTATGGCACGTTTTCATACAAATGATGGAGCTCCAAGTGCTTTACGAGAAAGAAAAAAGAAAAATATAAAAATAAAATTAGGCAATACTAATTAACAAAGAATAAGGTAAAGAATGATGGCCTGAAGGACAGAAAAAAAAAAAAACAAAAAACAAAAAAGCTCAAGAGGGCTGGAGAAACAAAAAAAAAAATCTGCAGGGGGTCCGAGGCCATGAGACCACCCAGCCCCCCTACCATCAATGATCTCAATCAGTCCTCAGGGTTTTCTGGCTTCACGTGGAAGAATTAGACGATGATGGTCATGTGGACCTCTGGCCTTCGATCCATCAATGTAGGCACTGCATGGTGCCCTGATCAGGTGGTAGTGGGGGGCGCAGATCACCACCACAGAAAAACTGAAAAAAAACAGCAGAGAAATAAGGGGTTAGTATGAAACTATGAGAACGCCATGTTACAATAACGGGTTTTAGCAGTGTTTTAAAGTGTATTAGCCTGGTGAATTTCTATCGGTCAGCTATTCCAGATTTGAGGTGCCTAACAGCAGAAGGCCGTCCGCCTCACCACTTTTGTTAAGTTTAGCTCTTGGAATTCTAAGCAGACCCTCATTTCAAGATCTAAGGTTATGATTTGGAGTGTAAGGTGTCAAGCGTTCCACAATATAGGATGGAGCAGATTATTAAAGGTTTTGTAAACCATAAACAGGATTTTAAAGTTAATTCTAAATGGCACAGGTAACCAGTGTAGTGACGCTAAGACTGGTGTGATGTGCTCAGATTTTCTTTCCCTAGTTCAGATTCTGGCCTCAGCATTCTGCACTTGTCGTAATCGATTGATGTCTTTCTTGGGTTGTCCTGAGAGGAGTGCGTTACAGTAATCTAGCCGACTGAAAACAAAAGGGTGAACTCATTTTTCAGCGTCTTACCAAGTTATAAGAGGTCTAACTTTTCCGATACTTCTTAAGTGAAGAAAATGCTGTCCTGGTAATCTAATTAATATGTGATTTTAAAATTCAGGTCAGAGTCAATAGTTACCCCTAAATTCTTTACCTCCATCTTGACTTTTAAGCCTAATGCATCAAGTTTATTTCTAATATCCTCACTATATCCATTTTTGCCAATCACTAAGATTTCCGATTTCTCCTTAAGTCATATTAATTTATATCCTGTAAACACGATTAACTTGAGTACGCTTTCACTTAGGTCAAGAGATTGAGTTTCATAACAGGATGGGCTGTGGCGACAAACTCCGGGCCGCCCACATCTAATCATGAAAATGCAGATAACGCTCCATGGGCGGGTCTGAAATCGTAGCCCCGCCTCTATGTGTGTGTGTGTGTGTGTACGTGTACACGCCCCTTGGAGATCTGAACCCCCGTGACCGTTTGTTCACGCTTCAGAACTGTACTCGTAAATTTTCAGAAACACAAGCGTTATTCACACGTGTGAAATGTAAAGTTTGTCGTCAATTATTTATGACAGCAGTCTTACTCCATTGACCTTGTGAAATGAGAAAGGTCCACTGCTGTACTGATGCGGATTTCGGGTCCTTCACAAGACACGTCCTTTAGATGGTCACCATGCATAACCCGACACCACAATCGAGACCCTAGAAGTGCATTTCCTTGCGCGGATTTCTTAAATTTACTGTACGTTCTCGTATACGAAGTATAGGGAAAGTATTATAATCGTCCAAAAATTCGATGTCGAAATTTTAATGAAATCTCGACGTTTTAGACCTCCCTGACTTTCTTGTTTACGAAATATAGGGAAAGTATTGGAATCCTCCAAAAATTCCATTTTGAGATTTTGATGAATCTCAACAATTTAGACCTTTCTGAGTCCAAAAATACCATTTTTGCTTTCTCGTATACGAAGTATTGGAATCCTCCTAAAATTCGACATTGAGATTTTGATTAATTTTAGACCTCCCTGAATCCGAAAATACCAGTGTGTGTGTGTATAAACACGATAATTTGAGGACGCTTTCTCTTAGGTCAACCAAATTTTGCATACAAGTGTGAGGTACAAAACGCAGATTTCTATCAACTTTTGGGCTATTTCCGCTAACCTCAAGTGGTACTTCACCTTGTATTTTTTCTGTTGCTTCTGCATGACGGGGTAGAATGACACTGCCTGATCCGCACGATCAATGCACCCCTTGTGTTGTTGTTAGGCCTCAGTGTGGCCTTTGATTCTCTCAAGCACGATAATCTACAAGTCCAGAATGGAGAACATTCTGGGCATCTCTGGCACTGCCCTTCAGGGGTTTGACGGATTTGCAAAGAGTTTGTTAGTTTTGGTCACAGCAGGTCTCCAGCTCACTCCTCAGCCCTCTGCTCTTCTCCTTGGCCATATTCTTCATAGCTTTTGACTGGGGGTATCATTTTTCTGAGGATGACACTCTGTGTTATGCGGATAATACCCAGCTGTACCCGTCATTCCCTTCCTGAGGACAATGACGAGTCTCTGCATGTCTTACTGATACCTCAACCTGTTTCAAGGCCTACCATCTACAGCTCAGCGTGGCTAAGGTGGAGCTTCTTGTTATCTCACCCAGCCAGTCTGTTCAACTCTCCATCTCCGGATGGCTTGGCTCATCGTTACTAATGCCAGCCAAGTCCGAATGTAACCTTTGGGTGATGACCGATGAGCGCCTCTCTTTCTCTGACCACCTTTGTGAATATTTACTCTCTGACTGCGTATGCAGCACAAGCTTTGGTCTTGTCATGTCTGCATTACCACTCAGGGCCACCTTAACATATGGGCACAATGGGCCCTGGCTGGGGGGGTCCCACAATGTTTCTGACACTTATGTATGTTTCTGTTTTGCTATCAAAATGGCAGTTCCAGTGCACTTCTTTCCCCGGGGGCCTACAATGCTGGTAAGACAGCTCTGGGACTATCAATACCAGCAGGCAGACACCATATACAGGTAACATATACATCTCACTGTGGTGGGTTGGCACCCTGCCCGGGATTGTTTCCTGCCTTGTGCCCTGTGTTGGCTGGGATTGGCTCCAGTGGACCCCCGTGACCCTGTGTTCGGATTCAGCGGGTTGGAAAATGGATGGATGGATGGATATACATCTCAATAAATTAGAATATCATCAAAAAGTTAATTTATTTCAGTAATTCAGTTCAAAAGAGAAACTCGTATATTATATAGATTCATTACACATAGAGTGATATATTTCAGGTGTTACTTTTCATTTTGCTGATTATGGCTTATAGCTAATGGAAACTCAAAATTCAGTATATCAGAACATTAGAATATTGTGAAAAGTTCAATATTGTAGACTCCTGGTGTCCCACTCCACTCAGCTAATGAACCCAACACACCTGTAAAGGGGGGTCCTGAGCCTTGAAATGGTCTCCCAGTCTGGTTCAGTAGGCCACACAATCAGTTGTCCAGTAGACAGTCATTGAGACCCTCCATAAGGAGGCTAATCCACAAAAGGTCATTGCTAAAGAAGCCAGCTGTTCACAGAGTGCTGTATTGAAGCAGATTAATGGAAAGTTGAGTGGAAGGAAAAAACGTGACAGCAGAAAAAGGGGCACAACCAACAAGGATAAGCACAGCCTTGAGAAGATTGTGAAGAATTTGGGGGAGATTCCCAAGGAGTGGACTGCGATGGGGTCGATGCTTCAAGAGCCACCACACACAAATGTATCAGGAACGTGGGCTACAACTGTCACAGCATTCCTGGTCTCAACCAGAGACAACGTCAGAAGCGTCTCACCTGGGCTAAGGAGACAACGGACTGGACTGTTGCTTGGTGGTCCAAAGTCCTCTTTTCAGATGAAAGTCAATTTTGCATTTTAAATCAAGGAGTCTGGAGGAAAAATGGAGGGACACAGAATCCGAGTTGTTTGAGGTCCAGTGTGAAGTTTCCACAGTCAATGATGATTTGGGGAGCTATGTCATCTGCTGGTGTTGGTCCACTGTGCAAAGTCAGCGCAGCCAGATGTCTACCAGGACATTTTAGAGCACTTCATGCTTCCCTCTGCTGACAAGCTGCATGGAGATACTGATTTCATTTTTCAGCAGGACTTGACACCTGTCTACACTGCCAAAAGTACCAATACCTGGTATAATGACCATGGTGTGTATCACTGTGCTTGATTGGCCAGCAAACTCACCTGACCTAAACTCCATAGAGAATCTATCAAGAGGAAGATGAGAGACAGCAGAGCCAACAATGCAGATGAGCAGAAGGCCGCGATCAAAGCATCCTGGGCTTCCATAACACCTCAGCAGTGCCACAGACTGATCGCCTCCATGCCTCGCCGCATTGATGCAGTCATTCATGCAAAAGGAGCACCAACCAAGGATTGAGTGCGTACATGGTCAGACTTTTCAGTAGGCCGACATTTCTGTATTAAATTTTTTTTTACTGGTCTTACGTAATATTCAAATTTTTTGAGATACTGAATTTTGAGTTTTCATTACCTGTAGGCCAATAAATCAGCAAAATGAAAAGAAATAAATGCTTGAAATATATCACTCTGTGTGTAATGAACCTATATAATATAGGAGTTTCACTTTTCGAATTGCATTACTGAAATAACTTTTTGATGAAATTCTAATTTATTGAGATGCACCTGGATGCTCTTAAGCCACTGCAGATGGTCCAGAATGCAGCGGCCCATCTTGTAGTCAACTAGCTAAGATGGGTGCATGTTGGCAAGAGTCTCCGCAAGTCTTACTGATGCCTCAACCTGTTTGAAGGACCACCATCTACAGCTTAGCCTGGGGGCTGGTAAGACAGCTCTGGGACTCTCACTACCAGCAGGCGGACACCATATACGCTCTTAAGCCACTGCAGATGGTCCAGAATGCAGCGGCCCATCTCGTAGTCAACTAGCTAAGATGGATGCATGTTGGCAAGAGTCTCCGCAAGTCTTACTGACACCTCAACCTGTTTGAAGGACCACCATCTACAGCTTAGCCTGGGGGCTGGTAAGACAGCTCTGGGACTCTCACTACCAGCAGGCGGACACCATATACGCTCTTAAGCCACTGCAGATGGTCCAGAATGCAGCGGCCCATCTTGTAGTCAAACTGGTCAAGATGGACACGTCACTCCTTTCTTCAAGTTGCTATGTCGGCTCCCTGTAGCGGCTCGCATTAAGTTCAAATCCTTGATGCTCACCTACGGAGTACTCAGTGGGCCGGCGCCTGTATATGTGGAGACCCTTGTGAGTTTCTGTTCTCCTTCTAGACCTGGTGATGCCACCTCTGTCTGCATGGTACCAAATCTCAGTCTGAACTCTCTTTTGGTGTGTAGCTCCTGGCTGGTGGGACAAGTCAATGGGTCAGCACTGGTGTATATGGAGACGCCGGTGAGGTGCTCTGCCCCTTCTCCAGGGCCGTCTTAACATATGGGCACACTGTATGTGCTGAGTGGTTGTGTAGGTAGAGGGGCCCCAGTGCACTGCTTTGCCCCCAGGGGCCTATAATGCTGTTAAGATGGCCCTGCCCTTCTCACCCACTCAGGTCTGCCAGTGAACAGTGTCTGGTGATGCCACCTTTGTGTGTGGTATGACGTCTCAATCCAGACTCTCCTCTTCATATGCAACTTCTAGTCTGGTTGGGACGAGCTGCCCACCTCCATCTTAAGTGCAGACTCCTTCGAGGTGTCGAAGAAGTGATTGAAAACCCTACGGTTCTGTCAGCGCCGCGCTCTGCCGCTAGAGTAGTCGAAGTCACGGACAAACGAATTTGGATGCTGCGGGACTGTGCCACCATCAAACAAAGCACTGCCGTGAAAATTCATTTGGCAGGGTGAGTGAAACCTGCCGGAGTTCACCAAAGCTTGTCATAGTTCAGTAAGTAGTTTGGGGATCCATCTTGCACAAACTTTACGGTACCCCCAAGTAATTGTGCAGAACCAAACAAGGTCGTAAGTCAGTGACTGCCAGTAATAGTCTGGAGGATGGCATCAAACGTCAGTCAGGGCTCAGGTTCAAATGGTAGTTTTGTGTTTTGTTATACATTTTTGTTTTATTTGTTTCTGTGCTTTTGTGTGGTACTTGCATGTTTTATGTGTTTGTAGGTAAGCCTGTGTTACATGGCGTGTGTTTTCGTGGGTTGTTCCCCCAAAAGGTGGTGCCACCTGCCAGTCACCACTAAGGACTGCCCTCCACCATTATCAATCCGGAGGGTCTTTCATAGTTTGTGGTGCTTCATTGCTTAGGAGTGGTGAGTTCTTCAGTGTGGTCTGTGATTAATCGACTATTGACAATTCAACGACTGTTCTTGGGATTTCGTATTGGAATTGTTGGTTGTATTGTTTTGGGCAAATCCTGTTGCCTTTGTTCTCCACAGACCCTCTTTGTTATTGAAGAACATTTTTTTTATGAAGAATAAATGTTTAATCATCTTAATAAGTAAATAAAGGCTCTTTTTGTGTCTAGCCAGGGTTTTTGATGGGATTTCCCCCTCTGTTTTTGTAAGTGCTTTGGGACTCCAAGTCCATGACAGATCAGATTTTAAATTGAGCCAGAAGCCAGCAGGAAAAGGCAGAGTTATGGGCAGAGGGGGGTGCACTGGGTGTCCTGTTGTGTGCCACTGTGTCACGTCCTGTCATGTTTGCCTTTCAGATCAGTCAAGTCCTGGGAAATGAGATCAAGTTTTCTGTGCGGGAACCCTTGGGTCTCAGGTAAATCATCTTGCTATATATCGCCTTGACTTGTTAGAGCAGATGTGGGGGGCACCATGGAGGCTGCTGTCTGCCCAGTCGTTGTTTTGTCTAATTAATGTTTCTCATTTACTTGTTGGGCCAATCTCAAGGTGATGGTGACTCCTCACATATAGAAAAATGGCCCGTCTTCACGATGAGCTAAAGATGGCAGCCACACATGCCATTTACTATTTGTTTGGATTATTTGGAGAATAAGCCCCATGTTAAAAAAAATGATACATTTTATTAAATTTAATAATTTTTTAATTTATTAATTTTGGGAGTCATTTTTCTCTATGTTACTTGGCACTGTTTAATTCTGTTTAGTAAATGAAATTGGGTGCCCTACAGGAGACTAACTGGGTGCCAACAGGGCATTTCCTAAGCAGTTTTACTATACAAAATAAAACACCAGCCAAACAAACATCCATCCATCCATTATCCAACCCGCTATATCCTAACTACAGGGTCACGGGGGTCTGCTGGAGCCAATCCCAGCCAACACAGGGCGCAAGGCACACACACACACACACACACCAAGCACAATTTAAAATTGCCAATACACCTAACCTGCAAGTCTTTGAACTGTGGGAGGTAATCGGAGCAACTGGAGGAAACCCATGCAGACACGGACAGAACATGCAAACTTCACGCAGAGAGGACCCGGGAAGCAAACCCGGGTCTCCTAACTGCGAGGCAGCAGCACTACCCACTGCGCCACCGTGCTGCCCCCAAACAAACATGGCTCCCAAAATTAATTCCCAATGAAAGTTCATTTTGGGAGTCATTTTTCTCTGTTGTTTGGCAGGGTTTTGTTTTTTGTGTAGTAAAACTGCTTAGAAAATGCCCCGTTGGCACCCAGTCAGCCTCCTATAGGATGCCCGGTTTAATCTGCATGGCGGCGATGAGCGAAAGCATCCAGACCACCGACTTTCAATTCCTTTTTATACGGTGCACTTCACAGAGCGAGTGCTTGAGGTTGTGTGTGTGTGTGTGTCTGAAATCAGAGGCCATTCGAATGAGTTTCTGCCAACAGCAGAGCCATTCTAGGTGGCTGAAGCCATTTAGCGGCATGCCCTACCAGACACAGAATCTGCCAAGACACTTGCGCCACATAATAATAATAAATAATTCATTACATTTATATAGTGCTTTTCTCAGTACTCAAAGCGCTATCCACACAGGGAGGAACCAGGAAGCGAACCCACAATCTTCCACAGTCTCCTTACTGCAGCAGCAGCACTACCACTGTGCCACCTGTGAGGACATCTGTGAGAATCACATAGAATCACGCTTTGAATTTTATTGATTTATTTAGAGGATCACTCCACCCATAAATGATATTTTTTCTGTTGCTTACCCCATAGAACAGGGGTCCCCAACTCCAGTCCTGGAGGGCCGCAGTGGCTGCATGTTTTCATTCTTAATCATCTTCTTAATTAGTGAGCTGTTTGTGCTGCTAATTAACTCTTTTTCCATTCATTTTATATGACGCTCTTGAAGACTTAGACCCCTTAATTATTTCTATCTCCTTAAGCCAAACAAATCATGGGATACAAAATGAGCCAAAACGTGACCAGCAAACTGTGACCATCATACAATATCTGAAAATAAAGAAAGTGCTTGCTCCTAAACTCTCTCTCTTTGTTTGTTCTGGCACCAGTGAGTGTATAAAGAAAGATGAAGGTCTCAGGAATGCTGATCTACTCAGGTCCCTAAAACATTTTAGCAGTGGTCTTAGAAAAGAGAAAATCGTCAATTTCTGACATGGCTGCTAAAGCACCATGACAGCAGCAACAAGCCATGGAATTAAAGAACGAGTTCAATTAATGACAAGACTCTACACCTGATTAAGCAGCTGTTGGGAGTTTGAGACCCTGACTTATGTTGGCTCACTCACTTCACATTTCATTTCTGTTTGGGTGCCATTTCAAGAAATAAATAAAGTAACGCAGAGGAACAAGGAAGAAATTCAGGGGAGCAAATCTTAAAGAAACAAGTCAATTAAAATGAATGTAAAAGGAGTTAATCAGCCGCAAAAACAGGTCTCTAATTAAGAAAAGGGTTAGAATGAAAACCTGCAGCCGCTGCGGCCCTCCAGGACCAGAGTTGGGGACCCCTGCCACAGAGTGTGTAGTGACAGCCAAGAAAAATTTTGAATCTCGGCATCCCAGAAGAACAAATTACATTGTTTTTTTTTTTTTTTTAACTGAAGACCTGCCTCTCGCCCTCATTGATTGGTCAAGAGTGCTGTCTTTAATTCAGGGAGCACCCTCTTTCATTTTCCAGAGGGATTTCCATTCATTCATCCATCCATTTTCTGTCACTTATCCAGGTCTGGGCTTTGGGGGGGGGCAGCAGTCTAAGCATTGATGCCCTGTCACCCCTTTACCCCGCCACCGGCTCTTCTAGGGCCACACAGAGGCGTTCCCCAGGCTTGCTGAGAGAGATCATTTATTAATTACTAATTTATTTAGCAATCTTTTAACAAAAATCCATGCATTCTGCTTATTGTGAGTATACAACTGGATAAACTGGCAGATGGATTATGTGTGAAATTTCGTTTTTTCTATCGTTTCCATATTTGGCATTGATCACCATTAGCTGATATTCCATTGTAAAATTTTTTGTGATCGTTCTCCACGAAAACGTGACTACATTTTTCTCGAGCCGTCACTACAAAGTACATTACATTACTAAAAAATAAAAAAAAAAACATAATTTTTATGTAATTCACATAATTGGAGAGGTCACCAAATCATGGTGGGGGTCCCCAGTGTTGTAATGATGCCACACCTTCACTTTTATTGATGCATTTTTTTTTTTGTCCCCTTTACCAAAACAAAGGGGCTTACATGGAAACGCTAACTGACCTAACACAACCCTCTTTTGCAAGATAAAGATAACCCCTCTTAAGGAAAGATAAGAGGGGGCCCACAGTTGTGCCATGCAGACGCCACATCATCAAGGAGGACCTTTAGTCTGTTAGCCACTTGCTTGACCTTCTAATTCAGGGGTCCCCAACTCCGGTCCTGGAGGGCTGCAAAGGCTGCAGGTTTTCATTCTAACCCTTTTCTTAATTAGAGACCTATTTTTGATGCTTCACACCCTGTAAAGGAAGCTCATTCCTGGCACTTACAGTATATCTTCCACTTTGAGGGCATGGGTGGC